>NC_056739.1:1973784447-1973831947 GCF_019279795.1 Protopterus annectens
TGCAGTACTGTGTAGAATAGCATCCAAACATCAGTAGATGATTGGGTCTACACAGATTAACAGTCACTATTCTGCTTTGTTCATTATGTGACATATACTGTAGGTTGCACTCAGGGAATGACAAGGGTATATGGGTTATTTCTTAGAGGTCTAACACAGCTATCCATGCTGTACATGCCAGACTTGAAACAACAGTAATCAATACATTTTAAAGGGTGATGGTGCTATGATATGTGCTGTTTTCAAACAAATAAGTGTTCACTACTGTGTTATTCACTGCATGCGAGTTCTAACTTGACTCCAGACAATTGTAGAAGGAACAGGAATAAAGAATGCAGAGCAAACTGCTGATAATTGTAGTGCAATACCCACAGAAAGGTTCAAACATGTGTTCTGACCATTTTGTGACAAATAATGCTGTGTATTCCACCCACTGAAGGAACAAGGTGTATGGGTAAGGTAGCTGAAGTTCTAGACAGATATGCATGTGTATAATTGCTAGATTTAAGGTGCATTGTCAACAAAGTTTAAAGCAGGAATTTGCTTTGAAAAGGACTCTTTCAAATAACTGCTCAGTATGCCTGTAGTCACTAAATGTGTGTTCTAATCTGATATCAGTCAACTGTTAAATTCAGTACACATTTTCCCTGGAGTCACAGCTTGTGGGTTCTAATCCCATGGCAGACAACAAAGTAATCAATGGCTGTCTAGTCTACTTAGTGTACACAAACATACCTTTCAATGAGTGATGAGTAATTCCCCATATGTGTGGTCCTTGAGTAGCACATAAATGACATTACTTGGAATGCAATTCAGTGGCAAATGCGTCATCACAATACCTTGCTACTAATCTATGAGCACACTATGTTCAGTTGTTCCCAGTAGGTGTGCCTCCATGCCACCATGTGTTACAGCTTGGCCCATACTGTCCCATGCTAACAGGTTGAGAGCTATGTACATGCAGCATCTTCTATACATTAGTTGCATTCACTGTATTCCCAACTGACAATGTACATATGTAGAGGTATGTAGTAGTAGTCTGTGTAGTAATATTGTCTGCAAAGTTACTAATGGTATTTTTCCCTCTCCCACCCCAACCCTTGTCTTCTTTAATTTATTAATGTTATTTATTATTATGATTTCATATTAATATATATTTTTATAACAATCTGTTATGTTGGCCTTGTATATAATTTCATATTAGTTTGCTGTTAATTGTGCTAATGTTACTTAATGTTGTTTTTATTATTATAATCCTTCATATTTCATTTGATTACTCATTATTATGTTCTATAACATCACTACTAACATCTGTTTTGTTATGTTTATTCTCACATTATGTATATATTTATTTTCTACAGCACAACAAGGTAGGCCATTTCCTGGTGATCTCCCTACCTTGGCTCCCCCAGCTGTGGCACCTGGGCCCAGCACATCTGGTCCACAGCCTTGTGGTGCCCTTTCTTCTGCCCCTGTACTACCTATAGCATTGGGTAGTTCTGACCCACAGGCTGGGGCTGGAACCCCCTCTGGGAGCAAAGGTGGAGGGAGTGATTTTGTCACCCATGAGGAACTGCAAGGTATGGTGCGGGAGTTGCTGTGCTGAACTCTTGGTTCACTCCTATGCCAGATGGTAAGCATGCTGTCCATCCTGGTGGGGAAACCCCATCCCAGAAGCCAGCATCCACCACTGCCACCACAGGGGCAGTGAAGGAACAGTGCTTACAGTCCCATGGATGAGGACTTGAGTTGCACTGCTGCTGTGCATGATGCAGATGGGGCTGGGACTCTACAACAGCTTCCCCATTAAAGCTGTTCACCCCCCTTATGTGTCACACACCAAAACTGTCTGCTGTCCTGTCTGTCTTGTCTGCCTGCATAAGTTTCACCTATCCAACTTACCTCCTCCCACATACTTCTCTCCCTTCCCCAACATTCCACTCTTACCTTAAAAAAAATGGGCACCTGTCCCCAAAAAATATATCACCCCATATATAGCTCTTCATTTTGCACACATATCCACATGACACACTTAATTTGTTTTAATTGGCTTAACAACATATTTCCATTGTCCCTCCTTCTCTCTGGGGGTGACAGTCCAAAATCAGTTAACAAATCTGTTAAAGTGCACAGTTGTTGCTATGGAAGAAATGGATAGCTATGGTTCTTTCCTATACCCTTCCAACACATACCTACCTGCCTTTCGCTATGTTTTCCCCCTGCTTGCATGCCATTTCACCACTGTCCTATCTCCCCTTTTTCTTTTCTTTAAAGATTTTTTGCACAATGCAGTGCCACATTACTTCACCACATTGCTTAGCTATACTAAAAAGTGCTACATTGATATATGGGTGTGAAAAAAATATTAATCAATTCAAAAAGTACACCTGCTCCCAATTTCAAACCCATGACCTTCACACCTACAGAACACTAGATCAACCCGTCAAGCCGTACAGCTGCTAATTAACACAGGTGTTTTAATCAAAACACAATAATGTTCAAGTTCCCGTCATTAGGCTTATTTCAGCAATGCTGCACAACATGCCACACCACACAAATCAGCTAAAAGAAAAATAGAAAAATAGTACTGTAATTGGGACTCTGTTACAGAAATACATCAGTATAAAGCCATACACATAAGTAGAGAAATAACTAAGTTATCTAATAGCAGCTAACCTTGCAATTACATGTACATGTAAAAATACACTTGCTGAAACATTAATGGAAAAATACAATGTTAACTGTTACTCTGGTAGAAACATACATCACTCTAAAGTCATACACATAATAATACTTGTAAGTGAGGTATGTAACAACAGATAACTGTGGAATGATATCTACAACATGTAAAAATACACTTTCTATAACAGTGACTCAGTAGTTCTGTAAGTAAATTGCACGGAGAACATTATTTTTTGGTACACATGGTCCTGGGTTCAATTACAGCTGCGTCTAGCACTGAAAATACAATTACATGGACATCAACATTATAAACTGTTATATGTATGTTCGTCTCATCACCAATTTATCCACCCAATGCAGTACAGATTTAATGTGTGCTTCTAAATAATATCAGTCAAAGACCTGCAGATAGGACCATTCTTACCTACTCCTATTACAACAGTACCAAATGCAGAGAATGTCAGGTCATGCATTAGTCTGCATTCCCCGAGGATTTAACAGTGTGTACTGAAATTGTGAGCTAGTACTATCAGACTGCAGCCTACACTGAATTACTAGTGATATTACAGACAACCACAGCTGCACAAGTAACATACTTATAGGGAGGTTGTCCTAGATGCAAGGGTTGCCAGCACACACATAACAGGGGACTACCAGGACATAACACATGACATGGTAGGTGCCCAACTGCATGACATAATGGTTAATGTAACCCCTACCTTTTACGAGGACACACCAAGTATTTTGCCTTTTATGCTGTGACTGATAATTTTGGCTAACATACTTATCTTGAACACATAACCTAATTTCCATTGGGATGGGTTCCCTCCACCTGGCTCTGCCTATATAAAAAGGCTGCCACAGGCCCCATGCTTACTCTTACAACTTGTTGCCATGAAAAGTGTTCACCCTTTCTGCCTATGCCTACTGCCTGCAGCATCAGTTTCATCTTCAGCCTGTATCACATGCATCTGTATGTAAAAAGTAGCTGCAACAGACATTCTGATTGCAATGACATAGTATCTTTACCCCAGTAATTTCCACACAAACATATGAGAAAGGGGTTGAAATCTACATTGACCCCTTATATCTTGTTCAGTGGTTGCACAGGATTGGTTTATTATACTGCAAAGCAGCTGTGTAGGCTACAATTAGCATTCCAGAAGCACGGATTGGTTCAGAGGCAATCACTTGCTAATGAGAACCATGGTAAGAAGGCAATCATCAAGCTAGGGGAAGTATTGTGTATGAGCGTTACTTTGCAAGGTGAACTCATTAACACAACATTTATATATCTGCACCTTTCAACAGAGGAGCATTGTACTCCGAAAGGTATGTAACTATTTTGTTTCAGACATAATGCATATGGTTAAATATAGTAAGGGGGGATGGGGATTTCATCATTTAGCCTTTCTTAGAACTGTACTGATGACATGTTATCAGTCTCCATATGTGTTACACCTACAGAGGAACTAGTGTACAGTAAGGGCAGAATGGTTTGTGTTAATTAGGTACACAGGTCTCCTGGAGATTTTCCTTAATAGCAGTTGTAATAGTGCACTGTTATTTGTAACGGCTGTATTCATATACTATAGGGTGGATTAGCCTTAGGGGCCACACTACAATGGATTCCTGTGTTGGGTGTGTGATCATACATCGGTATCCATCATGGCACAAACAGGAATAGCTTCCTATTGCTAGTATCCTACATGCATCCATACCCTTTGTATGTTTGCACATTGTCGAGTATGATGTGTAATCCAGCATGAATAGTGCTAGCCACCCTTTATTGATATATCTCTACATACTCTACTCCCACATATGTGATCCTGACATGTGTTCCCATTTACTTGTCTTTCAGGAGATATGTATCTCCGACACCAAGGCCTTTTTACAGACCGCCTTATGTGTTAACTTTGCAGAGTTTTGCAAAATGTCAACAGTGTACATCATTGTTGGTCATGAGATTCCTGCGTAAAGAGCATTTATTTACAAGAACTACAGATGTTTGTTAGGAAATAATGTCCTTATGTCCTGCTATATGAGGCTGGGAGTTAAGCAAGTCTGTAATAGTGATGCTAGTGTATACAGCTTAACATATATTGCAACATAGAACTGCAGAGCATAGTAGTGGAGGTATTAATGTACTGCTTTTTCCTTCTTATCACAGGTGACCAGGGAGGATGGTCTCTGTCCCCTTCAGTATCTGATGTCAGTGTCTCATCAGACTCTGATGATGATGGTGAGCAAGGCGAGGCACAGGTGGGGGTTCAAATGGCTGAATCTGTCTCAGAAGTTGACATCCTCCTTCTGCCCTCATTATCACCATACACAGTCAGTATGCCTACTACATGTAGGGCGAGCACAGACCTTGACTGTGTTCATGCAGACACTCACACACCACTGTCACACTCAGATAATCTACATACACACATGCCACATATACATGGTCCATCTTGCCTCCTTCCCTTCCTGACTCACGCACATACCTGCCAACCTATCGGGTTAGCCTAGGCCTCCTGCACCCCCACAAAACACCCTGTGCACATGATGATACCTGTGCCACATCCCTGTCATCCTTGTCATCCATGTAGGGAAATGAAGCTATGTGTGTGATGTACAGGGTGATTATATAAATTACCATGTATTTGTTTCATCCATTGTTGCCTTTGGCATGCCACTTGTACTGGTCACTGACAGATATTGTATACTGACATTTGTAATGAATAAACCACATTATTTTGTGTACATTATGTTGTATGATGTTGTAATGGCTGTATACTTACACAATGAAAGGTGCATCATTGAACTGTTTATGTTTCAATTTCAGGTTGTGTAGGACACACCTATGGGTAGACAGGTACAATGAACCCATGAACATTAGAACACAAGATGGAATGGTAGCAAAGAAGGAAAATGTCTTCAGAAAGGTAATGCAGTACAGGTGCACGGCTCCGTAGATTCATATGTGTATAGTAGGCTAACATGAACAACAGCTTCTTTCAGCCTAGGCATGTATCCCTAATCTCTGACAGGGTCTGTTATCTGTGATGAGTGCATGCAGGATTTGGGAACTGACACATCTACAAGATGTGATGTGGGAGATGAACCACCTGCAGTTTCCCTGTGTCCATTAGACACATGTATCCTACACCATTTATGATTGTCTTGTTCCTCATCCTATTGTGTAACTTGCACATGATGTGTATTACAATGAAAGTGTGCTTCACATGGATGGGAAGCCTGTTACACATAGGATGTAGTCTCTGGTTTACATACCTGTCTCTCCAGCATGTCCTACTAATACCACAGTCAAAGTGTAGGTGTGCAGAACAGGTATTTCTTGTGCTACACCTATCTTGGATATGCAGGAGGTACACTGTGGGATCTGGCACTTCCCTGTATGGTAGCCATTCACCACCCCTCCAAAGTATGTAGGAGACAGAATACACAGTTATAGCCCTGACACGGTTGGCATAGGACATATTATCTACACAAAGCATTGGTGTACTGTGGAACCTCTGTGACTGTTACAGTTGTAATATATGCCTGTTTAAGTACATATCAAAAGTGACATTGCACTCAAAGATAGGTGTGAAGAGTGCCAAATACAGTGTAACAAGTGTAACAATAACATTCTGGGATTTACATGCCATACCTTTCTCTATAGGTTGTGCAACATTGACTGAATCCCCACATCTTACCGACCCTTGAAAATCAAAGGCTAGATCACTGTCAGTGTCCATATGTCCCTGAGTACTGGATCAACTGTTCGAGGTGTGCAGACAGTACGATGTTTACCAGGGGTGCATGACTTCCCAAAGGATGGTATTGCACATTTCTTCGCATGCAGTAATTGTCAGTAGCAACAACTGAATGTGTGTGTCAGCCCATCCTGGATAACTGTTGGTTCTGTGTGGGATTCAGTAACAGCTCCTAATTTGCAGTCATCTGCAAAGGTAATCAGTCTGAGGTCACTGGAAGTGGCCGTGACTGCAGAGAATGGAATGGCTAGAGGGGTAGACCCAGGAATGATTTGAGAGGGAAGTCCACTGCTGACTGGCTTCATTGTAGCGGTGGACTACCCAATGATATCATCCCGGAAAATGATGGACAGACACTTGACTATCGACCAGCTGACATACTAGTTCATAGATATGCTGTGCAGTTTGTCAACAATGCCTAATGGCCTAATAGTGTCAAAAGCCCTGGCAGGCCATGCTCAGTGGAGTGACTCATTTTCTCCTCATCCATTGCATAGTTTATCAGTCAATGAGGTCCACTGGTTAGGGTAGGCATGATCTACCTGTTACCCAAACAAACTGGGTTTAGTCCACTGTCTGTGGGGGAACTACATTGTTACTGATCATTTCCATGATATTTCTGTTAATGGCTTTACAAATGAGACTACTGGGACATCTGGGGACAGTGCGTGTCACTTCATGCTAGTTGTCCTGTGTGCAACCCAGTACTGCAGTTGATTCCATCATGGTTCCCAAGAAAATAGTCATCCAAGGTGTTGGTGTGTGTACAGAGGCAAACAATGGAGGGGAAAGTAATATGTACACTCTGTGAAGGTTAGGAGGTGGGTTTTACATGGTTCTTCTGCAGTTGGACACTACTGAAGCAATGTGTACTGCAATGACACAATTACCTTGTTTAGAATGTAGAAAAGAGGGTGGTCCCCTGAATTGATGGTGCCTGGAAATTACCAATGCTGGTCTCAACACAACTACTCTCTTCTGGGATAGTATGTGCCTACACTCTTCCTCTTACCAGAATCAAAACTTAGGTACCAAGCTCTAGAAGAGAAGCAGGCTACAGTCTGTTTGTTCATCCACATAATTGTTCCATGTCATGCAAGACTACTCTGATATACTCTGATATACCCTTTTCCAGGTATATGCCTTTATTAGCAACCAGAGCACTCATGTTGGTGTGCATGTATTATACCATATGTTCTGGGGTTGTTAGGCTCGCACTAGGGTACTGATCTGATGGTGCTTAGGAGCACAGCTGCAGCATCATAATATAATGTTCAATGTCAGGTTACATACAGGTCCAAGGTTGCTGCATGGACATCCACATCTTCACTGCAAGGAGTGCCTAAAGACAGAGTGTTTGATGCTGTCAACCCCAAGGGTGTAGCAGCATAATCCTAACTTTGCTGAAGTTAAACATTGTCATATTTGCATGTATGATATTGTGACCATGTCTAATAATAGGATTATGGGTAATGCAAAGGCCACATGCCTGGCAAAGCATCGTACTCACTCAACCATGTTATGGCACACTGTCAGATACTGTTTTACCTTAGGAGAACTATATAAAGGTGATAACATGTTACATTTTAGCAGCTGTCAGGCCACTGCCTAACGATGGCCTGTGGAAAGCATCCCCATCCCTTTACTCTTATGTCACACAGACACATGTGAGAGATATGACTGTATTACAAACCTTGATTCCATGGTGTATAACACACCAGTCAGAACATATGACAATGAGTAGTTTGCCAACATGCACACCTCAACTCCTACTCCACCCACACCTGCACGTGTGGAGCTCCTTACCACACACACACATATACACACACACACACACACACACACACACACACACACACACACACACACACATGCACACACACACACGCAAACAACAGACACCTCAAAAACCCAAATGGAAGCCCACTACACATAATTAGACCTCTGCAGAACACAGTATATATAATTGCTCATGCACCACTGTCTCAGCAGTGACATACCTGAGACACATCACAACATCAAGCCTATTAGTCATAAATTACTACATCATGAGACACATTGATGTCCATCTCACCAGGCTACAGATGCGATAGTTCACAGTTAGCTGTCAATGAGGTGCCTTGATTCGCCATACCACACATGCATGCAAGTCTGTCAACATCAGGTAATGGTATGATGGCTTCATAGTTTCTGTTGGTGTGCACAGCTGGAGACATACCTCACTGTACTGTATGCAGAAAAATGACTGATCTTATGGACTCTATGTCTCTGGTGGGTATGCTCATAGCGTTCATCTGAATTTGACCTTCACATAGGATCATAGCTCAATACACACAAAATTATTGCCGTCAATAATTGTCTTAGTGTGTGGTGCCATTATATGGGGATCCACTACATGTCAGCCTGGGATGACTTGCTCAACAGACCTAGTCACAGACACTTGGTTGAAGGCTGTAGACAGCACCACAGACATACCAGACTACAGATCATTCCACATGTTCAGACCTCAAACTGACAGTGTGCAAGGTAATGCGGGTGGTATATACATACTCAGTAAAGATAGATACACACCCAGATTGGGTACACAGTGTGATTCCCTGGAAACACTGCAGGTGCTATACACTGCTGGAAGTGCAACAAATAAAGTGACTTCCAGCTACAGAAGCAACTCCATGATGCAGGACACCCACTGTGCTTATTTGAATGTATTTGTGACTATCACGATACATCATGGTGGTTTAGGGTGACTTTCACTACCCAACAACTATGTTGGTAATTCATGCTCAATCTCGCTTGACCAAAGGTTAGTCCATGTCCTTATTTGCAATGCCATGGACCAGTGTTGTGACATCCCCACAAGGAGAGACAACGGACTGCATCAGGTGCTTACCAATATGGGTGAAATCTGCAGTACCTCCACTGTGAGGTCCTCCCTGGCGAGATCTGGCCACACATTGGTCTCATTAACAGTAAGTATCACACCTAACCCCCCTTGCAGCAATTACATTCATATAATTCAAACAAGCAAATTATAATCTCCTATGGGATGGTGTAAGTAGCTTGACTGCACCACCCCCTCAGATGGAACAGGCAACTATGGTGAGCTCTACAACAATGATTTATGTACGAACCTGTACAACTACATAGACTCGACTGTACCTGACAGGAAGGAAACAAGCTCCTCATGGCACAGCCTGATGGCCAAGTGCCATTATCAGGCTGGTCAATAAGAGGTGGACATTGCTGTATGACAGTTGGAGTGGGGGATCCTCCTAACATGACAGCACAACTTCCTTAGCTAAAACAAGCAAAAGGTGTTGCAGTGACATCCTGTAAAAGAAAGTATGTGACAAAATAAGCCTCCTCCACAAAGGATGACTACAAGGCATAGTGTAGTTACATATGTTACCCAAGAGGAAAGGCCCAAATTGTTGGTAAACTTGCACCTAATGATACCACATATGATGAGCCTGTAGACATAGCTAACCTGCTGTCTGACAGGTTCTATGACAACATCACTCCCCTGTCCCCACCACACAAATCACATGACATCCCAACAACCTGTCCCATACCTTTTATATCTACAGGGCAGGTCGTAAATGGCCTCTTTAAGGAGGAGAGAGCATCTATTGGACTTGCTAACAACCCAGGCTGCATCCTACATGTGAGCCAACAAAGATTGCTAACAGCATTGTGACCTCCTTGCAATCATAGTTTAACCACTGGCTGCATCCCAGTTGACTGGGAAAAGGCAACTGTTATCTCCTTACACAGAGGTGGTGAATCCACTGACCATGGGAACTACAGACCTGTTTGCCTGAGTGGCTATATTTCCCAGCCCATGGGGTAAATTAGCATGGACATAATCAGCAAAGATATATGAAATCTACAAACAGTTGACCCTACACAGTTTGGATTTCTGAAAGGAAGATCCTACCTGATAAACCAGGTGTACATGTATGAGGTGGTCACCAAAGACCCAGATGAGGGGTCATCTGTCTGTATAAATCCCCAGGCCTTAGCCAAGCCATGTGACACTATCCCCACTCAGGCATCATTGACAACATCACCAAAGTAGACATCAGTCATTAGAAGCATCAATAAGTGGCTCACTGATAGTACTCATACTCAGTATAGGGGACTCCACCTCCAATAGCTAATCTGTAACCAGTGGTGTACCACAGGGCTCAGTCCTGGCCCCTCTACTGCTTGGAATCCATTTAACAACAGTACAAGTGCAACATGCATGTCTATGACTGACGATATTGGTTGATGCCTGCAAACTGTGGGTGGTCATAGAATCTGCCAGTTATGTCAATATCCTATAAGGGGGTCTTCATGGAAAAATGCTTGTTGACATACTCATGGCCATAAACTCCATGCAAATATGTATGTAGTATCATTTACACTGCTAAAACCAATCCGCCTGGTAAGTATCACATCAGTAGCAACACTTGATGTACATACTCAGGGATGATAGACCTGGGCACACAGGCCTAGCCATAAAGGTTTACACCAACTATGTTGGTCATGTCATAACTGAACAGTTACCCTAACATGATATAGGTATAATCTCTATGTATTCTTCCCTCAGCAGGCCCGTATGTCAATGCAATGGCCATTTTGTCAGGTAGCTTTACAAGCACTAGTGGCAATTGCACACAACACAAAGGTTCCACACAAGAGAACTTAAGGTCATCAGTATCTGTCCTACTGGGATCAACTGACATAACTGTCATTACAGCCTTTGTAAAATACAGTACTCAGAGGTGTTCTCTGCTTTGCATATGGGGCAATGTCTGACCCTACTTTATTGGAAATGCTGCATATATGAGGTGGAATGGTACATGGATTACACACTGCAAGGACATTAACCTGTTATGTGACATTACTATCACATGCTGATGGGAGAGCGAGAGATGTCTACAGACTTTAAAATACCTTTGAAACAGACTCACACCTAATGCCAAACAGAGCACCTCATTGTCCTTCCCCAGATGCAATCTGATTGGCTGGGTGACTGTTATTTCACCACAGGCCTTCTGTCTGTATCCCTTGTGGACAGGGGCAATATGTGCTGATCATGTAAATAAGGGTAAAAATCTGGCTAAGATTGTAAAGGTCCTAGGGCCAGTATGCTAGTAAAGTCCAATGATCCTATGATCCGGGTCCCATACACTATTGTAAAATACTTTCACATCCACACACACATGGCTACAGTGAGAATAGCACCACTACCAATTATGTTTACAGAACACTCATAGTACACACACACACACACACACACACACACACACACACACACACACACACACACACACACACACACACACACACACACACACACACACACACAGATAGCTATGCATCTATAGGGGGAGAGACATAGTGACAGGCAGATATCTATACATATATGTATGTCTGTATCTATAGACATATTGACATATAAAGAGTCTTTCTGAGTGAGGAGCAACAGGATTGGACTCTGCTTAAATATGTGTATAAGCATGCAGAGTGTGATTTTCGCTAGTTATAAACTGACTCCAGCCCACACCTGCCTGTACTCCAGTCCAGGATTTTGTCTGTTGCACAAAATAACATCTGTCCCTGTTTCTGCACTACTGCACTTCACTCACATTGGGTAAGACTTTCGGAAGTTGTCCTGATGTAATTAATATTTGACAGAGGTTAATAATATTACACCACAGGCAGAATGGCAGTCTCTAAACCACAACACATCCAAAAGAAGTGGATACTTCTAGATTAGAACAATGAATGCCATCACACAAGCTAATTGTCCTAGTCCATTGAGCAACACAAGCAGCTTAATAGACAGGGGTCATTCATCACACAATCACCTGCATAAATATGTACATTGTTATTCCTGTGTTAAGTAAGACATACAATGTAAAATCAATTCCTATGTTACTGTCCTGACATTGCCTGGCATGCTGAGATACTATTACTGAGTTACTGTTACAGCAGTTACAAAGGGACACTGCTGTGTTGGTGGTAGGGGAACAACATCACATGTTGTGCTGGAATACACAGTAGTCTCACTATCATGTCATCTCACTGTCGAACATCTCCCTTTACTGATGTACCAGTAGTCTGTTGCAGTGGGACTGCATGAATATTCCATGCATGAAACCTAGTAAATATTAATGGAAACATGCTAGTGGAATTGATATCTGGGGTCCCATGTGGATGTTATGTCTGTCCAGGTGGCCCACCACATTTACTTGCATAATGTACCAGAACCATACATACACTACCATATCATAATAACCCTTATGAGTACTGTGTTGGTTATAGACTTACCTTGCAAATGTAGCAGGTGACACAGCTGTAGTTCAAGGCTGACTCTGACAGATGCAAGCAGTACACATGTAATATATGGATAGGTGCAGGATGTGTGGATTAACTGGCATCTGTTTTAATTTCTGTATGTGAGTAGGAGAAGGTGTGAGTCCCTAGGTTGTCGGAGAATGCACTATGCATTTCCTTTTAGCCAAAGCCAGTGCATACTGAACACACCTGCATCTACCTACAGGGACATCAGCAGGGGATTCCTCCTCTGAGTCCCCCTGTGAGTGTGGCTGTGGTGACCTAGGCACTGGTGGGTGGCTGTGTATCCCTTCCCTCTACTGATCCTGCTGCAGCTGCTTCCAAAATATCAGATTGTGTAGCATGACACATACTGTGAATATATGTGCATATATCAAGGCACCGGAATCAAGAGTTCAGAAGCCCAAACACATGCTCTATGATGTTCCAAGTTTGTGCGTCTGCCTCATTATGGCATTCTTCTGTGGGTGTGTGTGCATTTCTGATGGGTGTCATCATCCACAGTTACAGGGCATAGCCAGCATCCCCCAGTAAATGGCCATGTAGGATGTCCCCACTAGCAAACTTCTGGTACAGTTATGATGTGTGCCAGATATGGGAGCTGTGATCACTGCCAGGGCTGCCAGCACACACATTCAGGATATTTCCTTGGGCATTGCAAATGACCTGGCAGTTGATAGAGTGGTACCCCTTGCGGTTGACATAGATACTATCCTGCTCACTGGGTGGTGACTTGATGCGTACATGAGTGTGATCTATGGCACCCAGTACTTCAGGGTACTGTGCTACATGGTAGAACTCTTGCATATTGCTGGACCTCACCTCAGGGGAAAGGGGAAAAGATATATGCTCACTGGCATGTCGTAGCATAGCATCCTGAAATTGGTGGAGTGTCCTGGATGCAGATGCGACACCCCCATCATGTTCCCAGTTGGTCTTTGAAAACTACCTGTAGCTAGTGTCCTAAGGACTACACATACCTTTGTTTCCACTGGGATGGGTTCCTCTCTGTTGGCTCTGCCTCTGGGTTCAGGGCAGCAAAGCTCAGTGTGTTCTTGTAATATGTCCCTGTCCACCCTATAGAGATATACAATCTCCAGCTCATATAGTTCCTGGAAGGTTACCCTGAGACTCTACAGTCTTCTCCTTCTCAGCCTAGGCCTATTATCAGCAGCACCAGCAGCATTGACTTCAGTCGATAGTACATAGGTTCATAGGTTCATAGGTGTGTACTATGCTAATGGCCCTGGAGGCTTTACAAGTCTAGCCTATAAGATTACCCTGACATCGTGCCACCCGACCTTAGTTTCCAGTGCCTCTGTCGAATAGAGCCACTGGAGTGATCCCGGGGTGAATTTTCTATTTCCCATCCACTCGTCAACATTTCTCTTGAAGAGGGCCAGTGAGGTGCTCTGCTTGACATGTATGGGAAGTCTATTCCATAGCATGGGCAGTCTCTGGGTTATGAACCTGTCCCTCCAGCATGTTCTGTTGATTGTGGTAATGAGGTTGAGGTCTCTGGAGTGTGGGGTGCAGACGGACTGGGATTTCTTTAGCTGTAGCATTTCTAACAGAGCTGGGTCAGACATGGCTTTGTAAGTCAAGCAGAGATCGCCTCTAATAGGCAATATGAGACAGAGAATAGTTGGAGCTTTTTGAGTCTGTCCATACAGAAAAAGTGTTTAAGACCTAGGTTCATCTTTGTAAGGTACTTTTGCAGCCTCTCCAGTTATTGCAGGTGTCTAGTGAGGTACATGCCAAATGGGGCATTGTATTTGATGATTGGTCTAATGAGGGAAGAGTAGAGGCAGACAATGTCCTCTTTCTTCCTGGATGCAAAACCCTTAGTAATGAGATGTGCCACATAGAAGGACTTTCTGACCACAGTGGCAATGTGGTGGTCAAAAGAGATGTTGCTGTCAACCTGTTTTCCCAGATCTCTTGTAATGCCTTCCATATTCAGTGGAATACCATCAATGTGGTAATTCATGAGAACTGGGGATGATGACACATTTTTTGGCATTGAGCTTAAGGCCATAGTTCTGACACCAGTCGTTGGTCTCAATGAGGCCTTTCTGTAGGATGTCAACATGACTTGGGGAGTTAATAATAGCTCCCAATTTGCAATCATCTGCGGATTTTGTCAGCCAGAGTTCATGTTGGCCTGGACTTCAGAGAAGTAGATACCAAACAGGAGAGGACCCAGGACCGAACCCTGTGGGACTCCACTCTTGACTGGTCAGCAGTCTGACTTGGAGTCAGCTACTTTCACACTGTGAGTTCTATCTGTAAGCCAATTTGCAACCCACTTAGTGATATATGGGTTGATGCCTAGCTTAGTGAGTTTTTCTATGATTCCTGAGTGGGCAATGGTATCAAAGGCCTTGGCCAGATCAAGGTAGGCTGTATGAACCACCTTGCCTTCATCCACAACTCTGGTGACTGCCTCAAAGAAGACAACCAAGTTGAGCAGGCATGATCTACCCTTCACAAAACCCAAACTGTGTGTGATCTAGAGTTTGGAGATTCCCTATATCCTTCTTTATTCGGTCCATGATTATGCGGTCCATAGCTTTGCATATCAGACTCGTCAGGTTCTGCAGTCAGTCCTCCTTTGTGGAGAGGGATAACTGTAGCAGTGTGCCATTCGGTAGGGACAAAGCCTGATGTGAAGCTGTCACTGAACAGGGCACGCAGGTGAGGTGCCAGTTCACTCTGTAGTTCATGAAGAACACAGCCAGGGATATTGTCAGGTCCCATAGAAGCTGCATTCTTGGCCTTGGACAGTGCTGTTTTAACATGTGCAGCAGTAATACTGGGTTCCTGGCAATCTACTGGCATTGCAATTGGTCCTTTGGGGGGAGAGAGGGATAAAGTTGGCAATGAATCTGTCAGCCAGTATATTGGCAATAGCTATTGGCTCGGTATAGGAGGTACCATTGTGCAGTAGCTCAGAGCAAATCTGGGTATTGCCGTGGATAATCTTTATGTAACTATTGAAGGCCTAGTGGTTGTCTTTACTATCTGCTGCAATTCTGTTTTCATAGCTAGCTTTAGGGGATTTGATGAGGGATCTCAACTTTTTTTTGAGGCTGATAAGGGAGTTTTTACAGTCCTGGGACTTCACCTTATTCCACATCAGTTTTCTCCTTCTGTTGTAGAGTTTGTTTATGGCAGGGGACCACCAGATTGCCTTGCTTTTTTTAGAGGAGAGCATCTTGGTTCTGTTGGGTATGGTGAGATCCATTCATTTGTGTACGTGTTCGTACAGTGCATTGGTGTTTGATTCGGCAGTCATGCAACTATTCTGCATTTGCATGGGTGCTGTGAAGTTAGCCACCTCTGTTTTTAGGAGCCCAAAGTTAGCTTTGGAGAAGTTTTTCATGTTTCATAGTGGTTACCTTTGCGGGGCTTGGGGGGGGGGGGTGGGAAGGACGTGGATTTTCAAGGTGATTAGTTTGTGGTTGGATCTAACCATGGAGGCGTAGAGCAACAGTCACACATGTTAGTAATGACCAGGTCAAGGATGTTGCTACCTCTAGTGGAGGTAAGAATAAGCTAGTCCAGGGCTTTGGAATTAATGAATTCCAGGAAACGTTGGACAAGTGTATTGGTACATGAGTATTTTTCCCAGTTAATGGAGGAGTAGTTGAAGTCACCCAGTATGAGAATTTTAGGTTGGACCCTAATATTCTCCAGGGTGCTTAGGAATGTGGAGTGTGAGTCTTGGGACATGGTTAGTGACCTATAGCAGGCCAAAACCTGAATTGCTGTCTTACCCAACGTTACCTGCACCTGAAGTATCTCTGATGCATTATATTTGCCTACCAGTCTGAAGGTTTGCGCATCTTTTATGAATATGGAAATACCACCGCCTTTGGAGCTTCATCCCAAGTTCTGGGGCCGAAAGGTGTGAAATGAGTTATAGCCTGGTAGTGCAGGGGTTCTTTCTGCTGCCTTGAACCAGTTCTCTGTTACAGCACAAAAATCGATTTTCTCCATTTTAAGCAGTGTTTCAAGTGAGTACATTTTGAGATTTAGACTTCTAGCATTGAGCAGCATGACCCTCAGATTGCATTTGTTTGTAGCTGTTATGGTGGTAATTTGGTCTTTGGAACACCACCTAAAAATGGCACTTTAGGGGTGGCAAAGGCCATGGCCAGTATCCAGAAGCCCAGGGGTGACAGATGCAGGCCATCTCTGGCAAAGCTTCCAGGTCTGTCAGTCATGTCATCACAGGCAGACAGATACTGGATCCCCTTAGAATGACACCAGAAACTTAGCCAATTGTTGAAATCAATTTATTGAACAAAACAAATAAACCATTACATTTACATTGTTTTGTTCAATAAATTAGTTTGTTTACTTTACAGACTGCAGAGTCTTGCTGAGAACTGCTTGAATTATAGGATCGTAGGACTGCCTTTATTGGTTCCTGTACAATGGGGAATTGGTGTGTTTTACTGGTTTTGTACATTTTCCCATTTCTTCCGTTTCATATTTAATAGATATCTGTGCTGACAGCCTGGTAACTACACGGTTCATAGCCGTATGACCTGGGCAACAGCACCAATGCACCATTGTGCGGACCTGACACAACATCCTAGCATACATTTCTGACAAATATTATAAACTCCTTTTTATTCCTTTTTTTTTAATTATTTTTCAATTAGGCTTGTTTGCGCACTGCAGCACATAGCGCAAACATGCCAAAATTATTAAAAAATATATTTTTACATATTCCCTTGGTTTTTCAGACTTCCACAATGTACTTTTTGTACATATATGTATGTGTTCCAACATTTACTGTGATACTGGAAACATTATGTCATTTTATCTGTAGTTACAATAGAATTACTTGAAAGTGTAACAACATTTTGTTCTATGGTATTTTACCTGTTGAAGAATAAGAAAAGATTGATAAGTCCTTCTGAGATGTGGATACACTTAAAGAACATTCTGCTGTGAAAATTCAGGATGGAAATCAGTAGATGAGAAATTATCTTGCTTTAGTTTTCAGCCATACTGTCCCTGGAAACCTGTTAGACCTTTCCAGGAAAGCACTAACCTATGGTAAGAGAGGTACTCCTGGAATATATACTATAGGATTTTCATGTGAGAATGGCAGAAGTTTCTTATCTAAGTCATAGAGTGGGTGATGCTAAGATTCCTTCAGATCTCACCAAGGTGAGACTATTCATGTATGGCCTACCCATTATACAAATAAGAAGTTGAAGACGTTCCTACAAACAGCGGGGTACTATAGAAAGCTTGTCCTCTACTATAGTATGACAGCCACTCACTTTACAGTACTTACCTGAAAAAAATGGACCAGATATGGTTGCCTATAGAGAGTGATGATAAAGGGGTCTGGTGTGCTAAGTCAAAGGCTACTCATTTATGTGGGCATTTTAAAAGTGTCCTTGGGTGTGTACTGTGTAGGCAGTACAACAGGTAACAGGATGTATTTTGTGCATGACCTTTAGTATAAGTAGTGTAACTTGAGAGGCCATACCCCTGGTGTCTATCAGACATTAGATAATGATAATTTATTGGTGGGCAGTGGAGAAGATCCAAGGACCATAGTCCCTACTCATTGAACATTCATAGTTAACAGGAGATAATCACATGCAAAGGTGAGCCAGCAAACTGTAGACATTAGGTCACTGTGTATCTCCACTGGCAATGTGGGTACTGTAGTTTGCAAGTCAGAAGATGATGAACATGTAGACGTAGTTTGTAATGGCTGCTATGCTGCACAATGTGTCATAGCTGTTTAGTGTGCTATATACTGATAACACATTCTGTGTGCTCCTAGGGTCAGCATGTCATGATACACACCTAGACCGAAACACCCTACTCTTTATAAAAGAATGGACATCTTTAATAAGAGGAATAAAGCAGACCTTGTGTAAGGAGGTAAAACTACTAGCAAATGAAGAAATATTTAATCCACAAATGATGGGACTATAAGCAGCTTTTCTTCCACTCATAAATTACTGCTAATGAAACTCCTATTAATTGCATTATGCAGGCAAAGACATATAGCTTGAAAAAGAATAGATATTACATATATATATATATATATATATATATATATATATATATATAAATATATATATATATATATATATATATATATATATATATATATATACACACACACACACACACACACACACACACACACACACACACACACACTAGCAGATGGGCAAGTATTAGCTAGAGACTATAGGTAAGGTTTGATACCCGAGACACCCACATATTCCAGCCATTATTCTTAACTAGTTGAGAAGTAATGGAAAAACCAGGACAATTAATTGCACCATGCTGATACCGCTGTGGTGGTGCTGCGGTAGCGTTGTCGCCTCACAGCAAGACATTGTGCCATTTGATTCTCAGCTAGAGCATCTTCTGTGTGGAGACATGCGTGAATGAGCGTACCTTCGTTGAAGGTTGTGCATCAGGGCTGGCAAACTCGGCACGTAAAAAATCTACTGCAAATCATTAGCGGACCGAACATCCGCTGTGGCGACCCCTAACCGGGAAAAGCCGAAAGACACAAACAAACAAACATAAGAATGCTGATACGTGGGTGTTTGTTTCACTAGTTTACTTTTGATTATGTCTTAGTATGTTAAATGATTGGAGTAATAAATTCACAACAAATCAAATATTAAACAATGTATAACTAAGTCTGACATAAAATAGTAACAGTGGAGCCCATGGTGTGTAGACTGCTGGGATGACGTCATACCCGGATTGCTGACTTCACTTTTAGCCTTACACGTGACAACTCATATGTAACATTATTAACATACAACATGTCATGCATTGCTGCTGTTTTATTACATCAGAGTATGTTGACATATGCACAGAGCTGAAAGTGTGAATGATATAGCTATAGACTGAAGAATAATGAAAAGACCTGCTGGTAAATAAGTCAAATAGCATCATCTCCCAGTTATAGAGAACGTGGAACATTTGAATATATTTTATGATACTAAGTGACAGATGCAGCTTATCAGAGGAGAGGTACAGCAGTTATGAAATGTGTGTAACAAAGAGATGGATGAAAAACATATTCTGCAAAGATGTCACAATCTACTTTGGTGTATTAAACAGGAGAAAAATAAACCAGATGTGTTGTTTCTGGCATATGTGTACTTCTCATTTTTCAAGTACTATTATGGCTAATGCTTAGACATATACTTCATTGGTTCATTTTCTGATACCTACTTTATCCCATTATGCATCCTAGCAACCAAAGCACATAATGCAAAGTATAACAAGATGGGATGCCATGCTGTCACAGAACGCATGAATACACATACAATGCACACACCTATGAGCAATTTGGAAAATTACCACTTCACAAGCATGCATGATTTTGAGCTCCAAAACTTACATGGATATAGAGAAGACATACTGCGTGTTCCAGATGGGAACCATATCGATCCAAACACATAATATTTAAAAAATGTAATTAAAAATAAAACTAAGTTGCACATCATTACTAGGTGGTAGCTGCAGAAAGATGAATTTGAAGTTAAAGAATTGTTACATGCAATTATACAGGCAGAAAAAGTGAAGAGAAATTGATGTGCATCACACAGACATTCTCAGATTACTTAAAGGATGGATGGGTTAAGAGTCTATTCAGATGACTGTAGACTGCATAATGACATGGAAGTAGGCAACTAAATCATTTGCAGATGCTACTGAACACAAGATAGGAGGGTAGGAGACATACTGACCTCATTCAAAAACATAAGACATACCCACGTCAAGAATAAGTAAGAATTACAAAAATAATCAAGGAAAATAGTTTGCATAAAAGATGATACAATAAGCTCCAGAAAAAAATACTTGTAAAGTGTTACATGTGTAATTGATATGCAATGTTGAAGAATATTATAATTTTATTTAGGAAAACGTAAAAAAAATACATAACAAGTAAAAAGATTAAAGATGAAAAAAGTGGACAACAAAGCAAAGATTGATAGATGAAATTTTTATAGTAAAATGGTATGCTAAATGTAAAATTGATATCCTATTGTGTCTTATCATGCAGTAAACAGTGACAATGAGAAGCTTTGCAGCCTTTATGCTGTGTTATTTTTGTACAGCTACTTGAGTCTTAAATTTACCATGAAAGTAATTTACAGTGAAATGCACATTTCTGCACTCAAAGTGTGTAATTTTTATACTCAGAGTTAAAAATAACCATTGCCAGTTCTTAGGCATCTCCCTACCCTTAGCACAACTGCTTTAGGTATGTTTATCTTTTTTGTTTTCAGTAATGCCGCATCTTTAAGAAGCGTGTCATCATTGTTAAGAGCTTTGAGCAGTAGTATTCTATAAAGCACTTAATGACCTACTTGTTTTCTCTGGTGTACTGTAATTTTTTTGAGTTTCTGTGGGTCTGTAGATAGCTCCTCCTTGAAGGATCCACTTACCTACCTAGGTATTGATTAATGGAAAGCACAATACAGCAGGGGCCCTGATGTGCATTATTACTGAAATGGATACTTATAACTTGTTTAAATTTCACTTTGTATCAATTTTCTCATCTTTCCTATGCCAGTTAACTAGCGAGTGATAACACTGAGTCAATTTCTTTCATTCTTACTTTCATTATGTAATATTTTCAAAGTGAGGATAAAAATAAACTGTTCATGGCATGTATTATCTGTAATATTTCAGGCCATTTTTGTATAAAAATAACTGTGAATACAATACCTTCTTGATGGCAACAGCTTCTAAAAGGGCGTGAATTGGCAAACAATCATGGCTGACCATAATCTACATTAAATGTCTGTTAATTTCTCCCTTGTGCAATAATATGACATGAGAATCATTCAGGAAACATACTGCCTTTAGGGTATGAATGTTTTACTCTTAGTTTGTTTCTTTGTCTTTTGATTTAAAAATGACTAAAGAAAAGGCCATTGTTTTTAATATTTTCTTTATTTTAAAGCATATTTTGGCTGTTAGAAACTTATCCAGGGACTATTTGAGAATATAGCCTCAGAATCAGAATGACTGATTATTTTTTTTCAGAAGTAACAAGGAATTAAATGCTAATATCTCACTTACATTGCCATGTTCATTTTTAGATATCAGACTTCAATACACAATTCATAATAAGCAAGCACTATTATATGCCTACAATGAATCATAGCTTTAAGTTTACCAAACAGTCAATTAATTATTTACTTAATTAGTAATTAGTTACTATACCAATTTCTTTATTTCTGAAAAAGAAAATTAGACTAACTTTAGTAAAACAAAATCTGTGCTGTTCAAAATATATCAAAAACAGAAGCAAAGCCTCACAAAACTGAACTACTGAAATTCCTACAGAAAAAACACTGAAAAGTATGACAGTTCTACAAATATGTGGATTATTCAGCCTTTCCCTAGGTACCCTATCAGAATGTTGGGAACTGAGTATTGAAAGACCAAAAACTTAATATAATTCTGAAGCTGTAACAGAGAACTTACATATACTTACTCAGAGATTGTTGTACCTCAAAGAAGGGAAAATTCTCCAAAGCACAACAGTTTTGGACTTAATATTCATTTCCTCAACTGCACTTAATTTTTTGCTGTTTCGGGAATTGCACTATTCATAGAATCAGGGCCCTTACAAGCCTAGCCAAGTTTAACCCATGTTCCAAAGGGTGTCTAGCTCAAGCCAACAGTAAAATCAGTGCCTATTGCCCCTGTTGAAGAGGGACACAGATGGAACCTATGAGATGAATTTCTGGTTACCTGTACAATCATCCAAATTACACTTAAATAGGGCCAACGAGGGGCTTTGTTTAACATGAATAGGAAGCTTTTTCCAAAGGTGGAGCAACCTCTGTGAGACAAATCTGTCTCTCCAGTAAGTTCTGTTGATGTCACATACCAGGTTAAGGTACTTTGAGTGAGTGACCTGTGTGCCATTTGAATTCTGAATGTGCAGTATTTCCATTAAAGCTAAGTCAGAGATTGTTCTATGTGCAAGTCACATGTCACCTCTGAGCAGTCTGTACGACACAGAGTAAGGTGACAATGATTTCAGTCTCTTTGCATAAGACAGATCTTGAAGATCCTGAATTTTCTTTGTAAGGAACTTTTGTGCCCTCCAATTGCTACAAGTATTTGGAAAGGAACATACCAGAGGGAGTGATGTACTCTGTTATTGGCCTAATGAGGGAAGAGTACAGGGGGGTTATAACCTCTTTTTTTCTGGAGGCAATGCCCTTACATATGAGATGAGCAAGATAAAATGCCCTTCTTATCAGTGTGGAGACATGGGGATCAAAGTTAAGGTTGCTGTCAACCTGTCTGCCCAGATCTCTAACATGGACTGTGTGTTTAGGGTATTGCTATTGATGTGGTAGTTTGCAAGAACATCACACTTACTGAAGGGGATGATGATGCATTTTTTTGCATTAAGTTTAAGACCATGACTTTGGCACCAGTCATTAGTCTGTGTTCTTGCAGGATGTTGACATTACTAAGGGTTTCAATGATCACTCCCAGTTTGCAGTCATCAGTAAACTTTGTCAGCCACAGTCCTTTAGTTTTAGCCTGTACTTCAGAGAAGTAGATTCTGAACAGTAGGGGTCCCAGAACCGATCCCTGTGGAACACTACTGGTTATGGGTCTGCTAGAGGAGGTGGTGTCCCTTATTTTGACTGTATGAGTTCTATCAGTGAGCTAGTTTGCAACTCGCCTGACAATATATGGGTTGATACCCAGCTGAGTGAGTTTATCAATGATGCCTGAGTGATAGATTGTGTCAAAGGCCTTGGCTAAGTCTAGGAAGGTTGTATGCACAGATCTGCCCTCATCTAGGGTTTTGGTGACTGTCTCAAGGAAGTCCACCAAGTTTAACAGGCATGATCTCCCCTTGACAAAGCCAAACTGGGTATGGTCGAGCATTTTGAGATTTCCTATATCTTTGTTAATAAGGTTTATGATGATTTGTTCCATGGCCTTGCGGGCTAATGGGTCTATAGTTCCTGGGGTTCATGGATGCACCCCCTTTGTATAAGGGAATGACAGTACCTGTTTTCCATTCCACTGGGATGAAGCCATTGCTTAGGCTGTGATTGAAAAGTGTGCTCAATGATGATGCTAATTCCTGTTTTAACCCATGTAGAACACAGACCGGGATGTTGTCTGGTCCCATACAGGCTGTGTTTTTAGCCTTGGAGAGGGAATTTAAGACCTTTTCCTTGGAGATACTAGGTGGGGGACAGGTGCTAGGGATGCTTTGGGGTATATGTGGTGGGGACAGGGGAGTGAAGTTTTCACTGAACCTGTCAGCCAGCAGGTTTGCTATATCCACAGGTTCTATATATGTAGTGCTGAGTTCAGAGCAAATCTGAGTCTTACCTTTGAGGTTATGGATGTAACTAAAGAACACCTTGTGGTTATCCTTAGTTAGGGAAGCTAATTTGGATTCGTAATTGGCTTTGGAGGACTTCACTAGGATTCTTATTTGTTGTTTAAGTTGAGGAAGCAGTGTTTTCAGTTTTGAGACCATTCCATCCTAGTCTTAGACAGCAATTTCTTTCTCCTATTGTATAGTCTATTAATGGCAGTTGTCCACCAGACAGGTTTGTTTTTCTTTGAAGATCTTGCTTTGGTTATATCAGAGTCAATACAATTGTACAGGTGTTTGTATAAAGTATTGGCGTATCACTCAGCATAGGTGTCTATTCCATCAGTGGTGGGAGGGGTTATGAAGCTTTTTATGCCATCACATAAGAGGTTGTAATTGGCCTTGGAGAAGTTTATTAGTCTAGTTGTTGCTAAAGGGAGAGGGGGATCTTGTATTACAGTTACTTCTAGCAAGAGTGGTTCATGGTCACATTTCAACAGGGATGGCCACACTCTGGTCCAGGATGTTTGAGCCCCTTGTGGGTGTATCAACCTGCTGGTCCAGGGCTTTGGAGTTAACAAAGTCCAGGAACCTTTGGGCAAGTGATTTAGAACATGTATAATTTACCCAGTCTATGGATGGGTAATAGAAGTTACCCAAAACCAGAGTGCTTTGTTCTATCTTAATTGACTAGACTAGCTCCAAGTAAGCTGAGTAGACGTCCTGACTCATGAAGGGGGTCCTATAGCTAACAATAACCTAAAGAGGGGTCTTACTTACAGTCAGTTGCACCTGAAGTTGTTTAACCAATCTAGAGGTATATTTATGTTTAATGAATATTAATATACCACCTACTTTAATTCTCATGTCTTTAGTTTGTGGTCTGAACGTGTGGAAGGAAATGTAACCTGGTATAGCCGAGGTGCTCTCCACAGCCTTAAACCAGGTCTCAGTGACTGCGCAAATGTCAGTATCTTCCAAGGTGATGACTACTTCCAGTGAGTGCAGTTTCTGGTTTAGACTCCTAGCGTTTAGCAGCATAACCCTGAGGTTGTTTTTAGAGGGTATTTTTACATCAGGAATTTTGTTCTTGTGACATTGCCTAAAAAGGCACTATGGGGATGGCAAGAGCCTTAGCCAGTAACCAAAATCGCAGGAGTGACAGATGAAAACCATCTCTGGAAAAGCATCAAGGTCTGTCGACCATGTCATCCCAGGCTGACAGATACTGAATCCCCTTTGAATGACACCAGAAACTAAGCCAATTGTTTAAGTCAATTATGTTTTGTTTGTATTGAGATATCATTCTAGGTGAAGGTAAAATGCTGCTTAAGGCTAGGGACATACCTGCCTGGGACACATAATCAGACAGCTCAGTCATGTCTCTCTTCATACAGTCCAATTAGGTACATGTCAAGTCATTCACACCAACATGGACTATGATGGAGTCATGACAGTACCTGTTGTCGAGAGACTTGAATGCGTGTGTGATGTGGCAGATTCTGGCACCTGACAGACAGTTGACCATCACCTTTCCTTATCCAACCTGGTGAGAGGGACATCTGTGTGTCTCACAACTTAGTTGCCTATGACTGAGATGTTTGTTTTTGTGTTATGCCTTAGGGGATTGACTGGTAAGACACTGGCGTGTGATATATTATGTGCACTATGTTCTGCTGAAGATGTATTATAAGAAGTGTGCTTGCGTTTGCGTTTTGAAGGTCTGTGATGTTTAAGTAAGCTTCTTGTAAGGACCTCCATATATGCAAGTGTATGTGTTGCTGGTCTGGTAGATGAAGGAGGTGAGGTGTGCATGCTGAACACCTGATTGGTATCAGGTGAACTGACTGGAGAGTGAGAGAGCCTGGATTCTAGGTTCTTGATATAGATGCATCTCACATAATGAATTTGTGTGGACTAGAAGAAGTGGGTTGTCAGTGTACATGAGGCAATTGCTACATTGCCTCAGGATGCCCATGTCATCCAGGCTGGCTGGAGAGACTGTGGAAAATTGTCCATTCATAATGCTAGGTAAGTTGATGTGGACAGAAAACAGGGAGAGACCAGGAAGGACCAAGTTAAGTAGAGGACAACAGACGTGGACAAAAATACGAAGGGCTAGTGGGTAGGATCTGTATTGGTACCTCACGAGCTTTGCTGAATTTTTCACCTGTCAGTCTGGGACAATCACGAGAACTCATTGATGGAGCACCAGCAGAGTACTAAGGGAAAATCTGCAGGCAAAAGTGTTTGCAATTATACCCACCAACAGTGCCCACCACTGAGCAACAGTGCGCAATACGCAAATGCAGTGCTATGTAGCAAATGAGCACAAACTGATCTAAACAAATTTGCATCTTGAACATACAGCAGAATCCCTCACCTAATTATTTCCCTCTTCTTCTGCACTTTAAAGGTTAACGTCCATTCTGTGCTCGCGTCTTGTTACAGGGCTTCAAACTACTTCATATAAGCATGAGTAGCATTAGTGAAAGGTGTTGCAATGCCAGACTTAGAATACTTTTCCTCTACCTGCTCACAGAGTTAAAATAGATACTTTACAAACATGCACACACAAGATGTACAGATTTATGCTCACTTCATTTAATAAAAAACATCATTTGTCTATAGAAAACAGACTATGCATCAGTACATCTTCATTCTTTTTCTGCTCATTTTCAGCATACTCTTTTAAATTAATGGTCAGGGCTTTCTGGCCTACTCCAAAGCATGCCATTACCCTATGTCATATGTCCATTATTCTCTGCTGTTCAGACTCAGGACTATCTTTATAAACACGTCACACAACATTCTTTGCTGTTTAGTAACTATATGTCCTTTAATTCTCTCCTCTATTTCCATTCTCTGCCTCTAACCTTATATTATTCCTCCTTCTTTTCACTCCAGCTCAATTTACTGTGAACCTTTTGTTATAATATTGCTATACATAGTCATATTGGACTATGGCAGGACGAATGTAATACTAAAGAAAATGCAAGTTTAGTTACTGATGAGACATAAAGTAAACTGGCTAATCTAGCATATAGTGATATGAGGAGCATGGACACTCCGGTCCTACTTTTTTCCTAGGAAAAACACCAGTAAATCAAAATTTGGACAATGTGGGATTTTTATGGAAGCCACCTTAACTTGTATTTCTTCTTATATTTATTCCTTCTAATAATACTTCCAACAACTTTTTCTTATTTGATGTTTAATGCTTGCAATCTTTTTTTCAGTTTTACACACACAAAAAAAAAATATATATATATATATATACATGCACTAAAAATTTAAATGTAATCATGGCAATGCAATGGCTGGAAACTAGCGTTATAATTCCTGGATTTAATCTCATGAAATGGAATTTTATTTTTTTTAAGAACTGTAAATCAGTGATCCTGATTAGGTATGGTCAGAATTTTAGAAACGGGATATAATAAGGTAGGAAAAAGGAAACCAAAAGTGAGAAAAGGGTAATGGAGGAAGAGGGAAATGAAAATGGAGAGGTGTTGTGGAGGTCGAGTTAAGGGAAAGGGCATGAGGAAAGAGATGGTACAGAAGACGAAAGTTAAACTGGAAAAAAGATGAAATAGGGCTGCAGTGAGTAAGACATTGCTTGATATGGAAGGGAATATAGCGGTTAAAATCTAAGTCTGAATTAAGTACAGTGCAGAATGTAGTTAGGTAACAGCAGGACCATCATGTCATGCCACATTGGGTGAGTATGGTAATTATTTGTTAGTTCTGCAGTTCTTTGTAAAGCTGATTGAGTGTATAGAGTTTATAAAGAAGATGACAAGGTCCATAATTTGAGAGCATAGACTGCAAATATGGGATGTCTCTAGTTGCTGTGGCTCCATATGGCATCAAGTAGAGTTCTTTGATGCAAGGATGTCATAAAACCCTGCATGTGGGACATTAGTTCTAATCTATAAAAGAGATATATGAGCATGGCCATCTGATATATTGTTGGGAGTACAATGCCGCCTGCATTGAAATGATGATAAAAATAAAACTAGTTCATAAAATTGATCTGTTTTAAAATAAAAGATTCTAGTATAATATTAGTTTCAGAATTAATGGAATTCTGACTTTCACAAATTTTAACTCAAAGACATGCAGATAAACTGTACTTTATATTTTGATTTCTTTCCTGATAATATTAAATCTGGTACAGCTCTTAAGTATGGCATAATATTTTTTCTGTTTCTGTTAGATAAGATTGGAATATGATCACCTGAAAACTACTTTGGTGACCATGTCTAATTAATATAAACTGGGAACCAGGAACCAACAATACAAAACAAAATCCAAAACTAGGAACTCAGTCACCAGGCCAGTTCGTCAGACATGCACGGATGGTCAGTAACGAAATGATTTTTAAGCACAGTGTGCCACTTTAATTGACATGTTCAGGGCAAAAGACTATCCTATAGAACTAGTTGCAAAAATGTACTTGGAGGTTAAGACCAGAAGGCAGAACAGGAACATCATACCCTTACTGGGTGCACACAGGTCCAGACTGGACAGTACTTTAGGCAGTAGACAACAGCAGATTATGAGGGAATGCACATGTTCCCTTATTACCAGATTTTCTGTAGATCATGATAAAATTTATGACATCTTGATAAAGAACTGGCAGATTTTTTATGGACAGGACAATGTCCTGGACAGACTGGGACCTAAATCCAACATTGTGTTGAAAGAGGTACAACCATCAAAAATTTGATAGAAAGGAATGACAAGGGAGAGCTACACACTGGAATAAAGGGAACCAAAAAGTGTGTGTTCTGTATCCAGTGTAAGTTTGTGTTGAACACTGAAAAAGTAAAGATTAACAACATTTTTATTAGGTCCAATGGGAGATTTTTGAGTAACTCAAAGGGAGTAGTTTACACCACCCTATGCACAATGTGTAGTGGATTTTATATAGGGAAGACTAAATGGCGGCTGAAAGAGAGAATTTATGAGCATGTGAGAGATTTACAAACCTTAACACAAACAATGCTTTATATAAGCATGTACAAAAAAAATCTGGCTCATGAATTCAAATTTGTAGTGATAGAAGGGGTGAATATAGATGTTAGAGGTGGACCATAGGAAGATTTGCTTGAATTTAAAGAACTATGTTGGCAAGTCAGACTAAATGCTTTGGTTTTCCCTGGTCTTAATGCTTAGGTGTTATACTATATAAATGCTTTTTTATATGATCGGTGTGCCTTATAACAGGGCTCGAGCAAAGTGTACCATGACAATAATTTTTATTTAGTGTAAATGGTAGCACTGGTACCTTTTTAAGAATTTAATCTTAATGATGTGGTCAGTTTAATTTGTTTAATTATTTGATTGGCATTGATGCTTTATTGGCCGAGAATGTCATGTGTTTTTTTAGAAACTTGTATTTAAATGTAATGTCTTATGTGTTTTTATATTCTGAAGAAGTCAATTGTCATGTATTTTGATGAAAGCGCTCAACAAATTTCAGTTGAAGACTTTGGTACTTTGGAGTTCCTAGTTTTGGATTTTGTTATGTCTAATTAATATACCTAAATAACTTAGCAATGCACATTAAAAACATTTTCTGATGCACCCTTACAAAAAATTGCTTCTCAAATTCTCAAAGTTGAAAAGCAAGAAACAAACTTCACATTGCACAAAATCACCTTTACCTTATACTTAATGCTTCAGCTGAGTATTAAATGCAGTATCAGCATTCATTTGTAATTCATAAATCAGTCGATACTGTGATCCCACACAGTCAGCACCAGATGATTATGCCCACTGACAACTTACTCACAAGACCACTGTCCCTTCCCTTCACCCCACCCTAGTTATTTTATTTATTTATTTTTATTTTATTTCTTTTACATTTGTTTACCAGGATAGTCCAACTGGATACATGCCCATTTTCAGCAGAAGCCTGGGGAGAAAAGCTCCAAAAAACACATTCAACAATCTGTTACATTTCTACAGTTTAAAACAAAAAATAAACACAAACAAAAAAATTTGTACACAGATGTAAACAAACACAACAAACAGATATGCACAAACATATTTATTGCATTTTTACTCAGATGGAAAATTCTGGACAGTCTTTTTAAGAATGACAGGGTATTGAATGCCTAGTAGGCTAACCTGGTAGTAGATCCAAGGAGATCATAGGATATACAAGTTAAGAAACAAAGTGTAGGCAGAAGTCCTGCATGTGCGCACAAGTGATGGTTACAGTTAGTCTGGATTAGGACAAGGACATAGCCATTATTTTTTAAAGTACAGAATCAGACTTTTCTTGAACTGAGGTAGAAAGAGTTCAGATGTAAGATTAGCAGGAAGATAATTCCAAGTTTTGCCAGCAGAGTTAACAAATAGAGTTTCTCCGGCTGTGTTGTTGGATTTGAGAGTTTGATCTAGTAGTCTTTCAGATAAACGAAGTGCACTAAGGTTACTGTAGGGGGTGATGAGGTTTTTAAGGACAGGTGTATTATCTGGTTGGTAGAGGATATTGTGTGCAACTATTAGTTGGTTAACCTGAAGTAGGTTAGGCAGTTCAAGCCATCCTAGTAGATTTAGGTTATGACAGTGATGAGTTCTGTAGGCTGCATCGGTAGAAAATCTAGCAATGTGATTGTAGCTGCTAGAAAGTTTATTAAGGTCAGTTTTGCTGAGGTTTGTAAACAGAGGGGAAGCATAGTGAGGGTGGAGAGTAGATGTGTACGAGCAATTACAGTTCTGGCTAGTGGCATTAGGAAGGGCTTGATTCTATATAGTGAGCCAAGTGTTCTATTAACTGTTTTAATAGTTTTATTGATATGCAGATCAAACTTAAGGTTATGGCTTTGTGTCACAGAGAGAAACCACAAGTGTGGCAGCACAATGAAGAGCAACATTCAAAATATTTTATTATTGCTCAGCAAAAACACCAGTCTGTTGTCCACCTGTTAGGGAAACACACCACTAAGGAGTGGGGAAACTTCCCAAAACCACACATAATAGTCTTAAGGAATCAATATTTTTGCTCTAACTCAAGTAAATGAATTTTGAAAGATTAGTTCTAAAGGAAGCACAGAACAGACCTTTTCTCTTCTTCTATATACATTATATTTTGTGGTTTCATTATCTATGTATTGTTTCTGTCAATTAAGTGATACTATATTTCTGCTCCTTATGTAGTTTTTGGTGCTGAGGTGATATATACCTGTGATAGAACAATTAAGCTTATGTGGCATTAATTTATTGGGAACATAACATTTATTTTTATTGTATTGTGATTGTGTTACTAGGGAAGAGCACTGATCCCAGTTTACCTGTTTCATACCCAGCTAGTGCAGTCAATATATTTTGAATGCCTTGGCGTTTGTTAAATACCTGCAGATTATAAAATAGAGCATTGAAATTTAGGCTATATTTTTCAATATCAGAGTAATCTGTTGAAACCAGAAAGCAGTAATCATATTAACTGTGGCAAGTCAACATGCAGGTAAAGAACAGACACCTACATCTTAAAAAAGTGAGGTGGTCAGTGTTTTAAGATCTCTTCTACAGGTGTCTGGAGCTCAGTTCTGACCACTGACCAGTCTGCTTGGAATTTGCATGTTCTCATTGGTGTGTGTGTGTGTGTGTGTGTGTGTGTGTGTGTGTGTGTCTGTCTATGTGTGAGTGTGCGTATGTCTCTCTGTGTGTATAGGCTTTTTGGGGGTAGTATGATTTCCTGCCACCTTCCAAATACATGCAGATTGATTGGCTACTCTAAATTGTCCATAGATATTGCTGTTACCCTTGCCATTGTGGCCCAGGCTGTAGTTGCAAAGAGGCAACAATGACTAGTTCATTTACCTGGTTAACAAATGAATAAATTAAAACACTTTTAAAAATCAAAACTAGTGATACGAGTACAGAGGGCATGTGAATCATATGCTGCTCCTGATTTACTAATTTTAATATTGTTCGACAATGATGCAGCTGAGATTTTCTTCAGAGTTCTTAACTAAACCATGATTATAATAGTCCATCAAATATTTTTTTTCACAAATGCAAAGACAGAGCCTACCTCCTAAGAACAAGTGGGCAACAATAATACCAATGTTTGTCACTAGTTGTGGAATAGATATAGTCAACAATATGTTATGAAAGTGCCTACGTGCTTCCTGTATGTTGTCCTACAAACACATTTAACAAAGAAGTCTCTTGACTTAGCTGGCAATTACAAACAAAATGAGGTTGGCTCTTTATGGAGGCCATCTGATAGTTTGACTTTTTTTTTATATATTATGTGTTGGTCATTGTTATAGTAAAAACACCTGCAAAAAACAAGCTCATATTTTAGAGGGTGCAACTTCCATCTAGGGTACAGGCAAACGTTTTCATAGACTCTGATACCACAATTAAGTCATTTTCACTCAGCCCCATTTCAGCGGTGATATTCATAAATAATTTATATCAATAAAATATGAAACAACTGATGGAAAAAGGATATTTAAGTGCTGTTAGCATAGTAATTGTGACTAAATATTTCATATTAATGAAGGATTCTTGATAGCTCTGCAGTAGATATTAACTTTTATGCTGTCAGACTAAGGTGGTTGTCTTTTTAAAGTGCTGTTAGATCCTTTGGATCCATTTAAAATGGCCCGTCCGTAGTTTTTCCTTACCCTCATAAGCATGGCATGTGGTGCTTCTTGTGCTATGCTGCATTTCCCTCTCATTAATGCCTGTTTTATGACATTCTATTTAAAATTAAATCCTTCAGAAAATATTGACTTTCCCTATGTAACATCAACAAAAGGTTTACTGAACTTTACCTCTGATGAAAACAATGTACTAGAGTAAAACACATCTTGGAACTCAAGTTATAAAGTACTACAATGTATATTCAGACTGTGATGGAACACTTTAAGCTACTACCAAATCAGATATATGGGACCTCAGTTTAAATGTTATATGATGTATGCCACTGCACCAAATTAAAAGTGTCAGTCATAAAACATGAATCCAAACTCCTGGTGTGTGGATAGAACACACAATCCTTTGATCCTTCTAGCATCAAAGGCAAGTGTGTGTTACCTCCTGGTCTATTTAAACTGCTCATGCAACATCACTGAATATAAGAGAGTATTGAGAATATTGAATAGATAAGAGTTTTCTGGGTGTTGGCAAGTTCTTTCTCATATCAGTAAATATGAGCATGTGATTATTTAAAATCAACAATTTAATGATTCCATCAAAGATGAATTTCCTTATAAAGAAATCTGAAAGGTTAATAGATTGCTAATGTAACAGTAAGCAACATACTGGGGAAAATGCTCCATTGCTGTGAAGATTGTTTCACCCTGTAGAGATTATATAATAATGTCAGATATATAGTCTGGATTTTTACATTTGTCTACAATATGTAATGGAAACTAGGAAAACTATCTTCCAAGAGAGACATTTCATTTACTGGAGGCAATAATAGCCCAACACAATTTGTTAGCAAGCAAATACGTTTTATTTATTGTGTGGCTCATTACATGCAAAGAAGATGTTCTGAAATGTTATACTGTTGTCCTATTCAAATAATAAAAAGAGGCATGCGATGCACACCTTTTGAAATGAGATCTGAGATTCATAGACTACTAGTGCACTGTACAAGTTATAACAGTCATAAGACTCATGTGGAATTTGGCAATTCAAAGACAAGGACAGCACAGCTGTACATCATCCTCACTCTTTTTCCCCAGTTTCTACATGTGGTCTGGTTGACATGTCAACTGATGCCATCTCTTTTGGTTCAGTGCCACTCTCCTCCTGTCTTCTCTCCAACAATTGATCTATCTCTTTACTGTATGCCCTTTTTTACTCTTGCCTTCTTCCTGTCTGTCCCAGAAATTCTTCATCAGACTGACTTCAGCTTTCCTACCCATCTGTGCAAACCAACATAGTCTGTTCTTGTTGACTTTCTCTTCAACTGATGTTATTTGGGCTTTTGCTCTGATGTCCTCATTTCATCATATGTCCCACAGTGTGCATCCTACTACCCATCTCAGGCACTTCATCTCCATCACCTCTTGTTTCATTAGCTGCTCTATCTTCACTTTCCATGTTTCTATACAATAAAGAAGTACTGGTCACACCACTGTTTTCTACACCTTGATTTTCAGCTTCTTTGGCATTCTTCTGTCACACACTACCCCTGACATTCTGTGACAGTTGGCTGAAGCCCCTCATTCAGACTTCCTTTCTCCTCCACTACTCCTCCCAAGTACTTGAAGGTTTTAATCTGTTCCACTACTTTCCCTTCTATCTCAATTTTCATGTTTTTCTGATATCCCCCATTTGCTGCCATTACAGATGACTTATCTGTACATTTCACCAAGTGTGCCTTGAGTTTTACATTTCATTCCCCTATCATTTGCTAAAGTTCTTGTACAGATTCTGCCTGTAATGCTACATCATCTGCATACAGCAGCTTTGTTTATCTTTCCCCTCCAATCTGTTTACTGAAGTAGTCCATCTCTGGTATGAACAACAGTGCTCAGAGCTGGACCCTAATGGACACCCACTCCCACTGGGAACTCTTCTACGAGTTCAAACACTGTTGGTACTTGTGTCATTTGGTCCTTGTAATAGACTGCATTAATTATACCATTGTTTTCAGGACTTCCAACATTAGCATGACTATCCAAACCAGATTTCTTGGCATCTTGTCATACACTTTCTTTAAGTCTAGGAATGCTCAGCTGGATTCTTATCTTATCTCTAGCTTCTTAACAACTGTCTGTCTCACTTAAAACATCAGGTCAGTTGGGCTGTATTTCGATCTGAATCTGAATTTTGAACTGCTCATCCCCCATCTTAATTTTCTGCTACTCTGCATATTCATTTATCAATCAATCTCTCCAGAACTTTCATGCAGTGTGACAGGGGTTTGCTTCCTCTGTACTGCCCCCAGTTGTGAATGTCCCCTTTGTTCTTGTGCACTGGCACTAGAATGTTTATTATAGGTTCATGGGTAAGTAATAAGCTATTTGCATTTTATGCCTATCCAGCTTCACTTTTTTGCTCAAATTAATGTATCCCATTTAGCTAGAGATTGGCCTTACAGATCCCATGGTTGAGAATAACTGGGATCATATCATAGATAATTGGAAGTGACCCACGCATGGGATAAAGCATTTAAAAGCTTCATCTGTCCATTAGATGTACGGGGGCAGTCCTGGTGTAATTTTCTATTTTCCATCAATAGATCCAACCTTTACTTGAATATGGACAGGGATGAACTTTGTTTTATGTGGAGGAGGAGTTTGCCCCAGAGCTGCTGTATCCTCTGCGAGATATACCTGTCCCTCCAAACTATTCTGTTGATTTTGCAGAAGAGGTTTAGATCCCTAGACTGAGTATTTCTGATGTCGTTTGATATTCTGGTGTGCAGTAAATCCATCAATAATAGGTCAGAGGATGCCTTGTATGCCAGAAACAGGTCGCCTCTTAACAGTCAGTAGGATATCAAGTACATTGATAGGGCTTTGTGTCAGTTCATCCAGTACATGTTGTTTAAGGCTTGCATCCTTTAAGTAAAGTATCTCTATGGACATTCAAGTCACTGCATGTGTCTGGACATACACATGCCAATGAGGGTATTATATTTAATAACTGGCCTAATGAAGACTGAGTGAACGGAGACAATGACATCCCTAGAAAAAGACACAATCCCTTTGTTTATACACTGTGCAATATAGAAGGACTTTCTTACAACAATGGACACATGTTCGTCAGATGTTAGGTTGCTGTCCACATAAGTTCCCAAATATCAAATAGTTGGATCAAGTCTTAGGGACACATTGTTAATGTGGTAGCTCCATGGGATAGATGATGTCCCTAAAGATACAATAATGCATTTTTGGCATTTAGTTTTAATCCATGATTTTTGCACCAGTTATTTATTTGGGACAAACTTTCCTGCATGATAGATAAGTCATTTGAACATTCAATGACTGGTCTTAGCTTGCAGTCATCGGCAAACTTAGTCAGTCAGAGCCCTTTGGTATTGGCTTTTCCTTCAGAAAAGTAGATGCCAAACAAGAGAGGTCCCAGTACCGAATCCTCTGGAACTCCACTGGTGACTGGTCATTTATGGAAGTAACTTCACCTATCTTGATTTCCTGCATCCTATCTGTATGCTAGTTGGCAATCCAGTGGGTGGCATAGGGGTTTATTCCCAGTTTATTTAGCTTTTCTACTATGTCTGAGTGGGGAATTGTGTCAAAAGCTTTGGCCAAGTCAAGGTATGTGGTGTGTACTATTTTGCTTTCATCCATTGCTTTGGATATCTTTCCCAAAAAAATCCACCAGGTTGAGTAAGCAAGACCTGCCCTTGACAAATCCACACTGAGATGAGTCCAGTGTCTGAAGGTTCCCTATGTACTGATTGATTAGTTCACAATGTCTTTCCATGGCTTTGCATATGAGGCTGGTCAGATTTATGGGTCTTTAATTGCATTCATCTGTGGAAGGTCCTCCCTTATGCAGACAAATGACTGTAGCTGTTCTCCATACATTTGGCACAACATCTGTATACAGGCTGAGAAGGAACAGTGTTGTTTGGGGTTGTTAGTGTAGGTTATTCTCCAGTCATTTGAGATACATTTTTTCTCCCCATACTGCTTTAAGCACTCTCAGGATCCATTTATCTCCTACCTCACTCAGTATCATAGCTGCTGTGACCTCATCTGAGCCATCTACTTTTCCTGGTTTCATTTTCCTAAGTGCTATTCTTGCTTCCTCTGTGGTGGGCTCCTATTCTTCTTTCACTGGAGGCAGTGTCTGAGGCAGTACCATTTTCTGGGGTTTTCATTCAGAAGTTGCTGGAAGTACTCTTCCATCTGTTTTTGATGTCCTGTGGACTGTTGAGCAGGTTGTTGCTGGCATCATTTATGAAAGGTGTCTGATGACTATCTTCTTTACCTTGAAACCTGATAGAGTTTCTTTGTGTCATCAACTAAGTCACTTTCCAGAAGCTGATGTAGTGCCTCTAATGCCTTGTTATTTGCTATTGCAAGTACTCTCTTAGCCTCCAGTATTCCTTTTCAGTCTGGTCCATCTTTTCTCTTTCCCACTTTCTCCTGCACTCCTTCTTTTGATGATTTTCTGGTTTCTGGACTGCTGCATTCCACCACCACCACCTTTCCTTATGTACCTTATTTCCATGCCTGTGTTGGCTGCATATTTGCCATTTTTCTCCAATTCTACCTATTTTCTCTTCTTCCTGAGGTGATAGAGCCCTGAATATTTCCTAGATCACTTGTGCTTTCACTTCAGACGACTTCCACATCTTCAGCCTAATCTTTGTTGACTTTGTCACCTTCTCTGATTAATGCTTTCAGCTGTTTGTGACAACCAGTGGTTTATGCACAGCTGTACAATGGCCAAGATAATACTCTGTGATAACATGGATATGAAGAACCCAATGTCAGTGAGTCATGCAGATTATGAAAATGGAGGAATATAAAATGGCGGAGCAATTCAGAAATGTATAAAATGGCAGCATTACATGGTGCACATATATATGTTAAACACTATGATTTGTGGTGTACCACAGGAGCATTCTTAGGAACTGCAGGATTAGCACAGCAGCATGCTTTGAGAGCCACTGTTGGAGCTAGTTCCCACAATATTGGACATCGTAGCCATCCACACCACTGGAGGAGGTAATAGGCAACACATGAAATGCTACCAGCTCACAGGCCAATAGACTGAAGACTATTCCCAAGTGATTAGGGATACTGTAAGGGACTCATTGAAACTGTGCCAACCAAAAAGAAAAATCTAGCAAAGCTAGACTTTCCACTGTGTGATAACTTAAACTTCTTGCATCAGAGGCAACATGGGATATATGCAAATTACCATTTAAGGATATCAGGTGTTTCAGCTAAATGGCAATACTGAATGTCCATGACTTTTTCTTTTACTTTTAAGTCTATTTATGGACAATTTCAGGTCAATAAAGCCAAACCCCTCTAGCTGTGGACATGCATGTTTCTGCCTTCTTATGGCATCATTAGCACAGTATAAGAGGAATGCTTGACCTTTGGAAACACAGGGTTGTCCTACCTAACTGGGTGGTATCCACATACATTAGGGTATCTACAAAATATCCCAACTAACAAACTAAAAGAATGATTAAAAAGGTCACACAGAAAAAACAATTGGTTAAAAAATACAAAAAGAAATATCTAGCAAAGCTAGAGTTTCCACTGTGTGATAACTTGAACCTTTGTATCAGAGGTTTAAGTTAAATAAATGCTGATGATGCCATAAGAAAATTGTTCATTGATTAACTGTGGACCAAAAAAAAAGAATCCTCTCATAATTGAGTACAAAAATATATGTTCCTCTCATCAAAAACAAACAAAACAAACTCTGCTTGCTACATTTGTAGCAAGCAAAGTCTTACAGTTAAACCACTTGAAGCACTACAGCACTTCAGTCCTAACCATAAGTAATGTACTAAAGAGCAATTGACATCTGCCAAATGTGCCCTCTTATACTTACAAGGCAGCTGCCCCAATCACCCCACACTAGCTATACCCCTGGTCTCTACAACCCCCTATAGCATGTATATTGATAGATATGAATATGTCGCTATAGAATGATCTGACAGGCATACCTTGTTCTGCAGGTTGCTGCAGTTGCAAACTAGAGGTGCCTGAAAAGGCAACTATCTTTTTGGGCCTTGGTCAGTCTTTCACTTAGAATATGCAGTGAAGTATATTATAAGGAATATTACCTGGTGTTTCCCCTTCTGATACACACTGGTTGTTGATGCCAGCTCAGTTTCCACATCTGTGCCACCACAGGTAGGAGGGGGCTTCTTTTTCCTAGCCAGTGAGTGACAACAAAACCTCTAGACCTCAGTGAGCCACTACTATATTAGTAGTCTCCTTCCAGTGGTAGATCTGTCTGTCAGGACATACTGTGCCTTTTTCTTTGCTCAGAGTATCATATCAGTAACCATTTATTTCACCTGTTGTTGAGGCTTGTTATATCCACCACAAAATTCACATCTTCTGCCAGTCCCTGCTAGATAATGCTTCTCTACAGCAACTTTGCCCAGGAGGTGCATGCCATATATGCAGATAGCTTGAAATAGCACCTCATGCTCCAGCTAGTAAACTTTTTAAGGTATGGTCTCCCTCAGTTCCCATGCTAGTGGTTGTATACATGTGGGCAAAACACATCAGTCAGTGGGTGTGTATGGTACACTGTGAAGCACTCATAACTATGACCACAGCCTCACCACTTTAGGCACCTGGTTATTTGCTGCAGCAATGCTCAACATATAGCCTTGAAACCCCACACCCTTTATGGCATGTCTTTCCTATGGTTTTCAATATTCTTGGTTTGACCCCCACCCCAAGCAACAAGCAGATGGTGCAATGCTGAAGGGTTCCCTGTTGCACATACACCATGACATCTGCATCACTTTCATTGACATCCTCCACAGGATTTATTCTTATTGAGTAGGGTACTTCACCAGGCAGGACTCCTTCCTTAACTCTGGAAAGCTCCATGTCTACAGAATCTTTACTGAAATTCCTTTACTTCAGAGTTGTAGAGTTGTAAATTGTGTTGCATAAAATGACATCAACACTTTATATTGTACTAACAAGTCAAAGCAGCAGTTATGTTAATGAAGTTAATAGGTGCCACTGTGAATTCCTTCCATTGAACACTGCATTATATATTCATGTCAGCACATGTTGTGCACATCACAATGGGCATGAACAATGTGATGTGTATGCTTCTGTGTATGGCATGTGTCTGTGTATAATGCTGTGATGCAGCACTATGACCATATCATCTTGTCATGGTACAGCACTGTGTTAAACAATACTTGATTGAGAAATGTGTATCTAGGCACATGGGGAATCAATTTTGCTCCCTAAGTGGATATGACTGAGTGGTCTTGGCTACTCCAAGAAATGGGAAATGCAGAGCTCCAGCTTAGTGTTTCAAAGAGAGCAGGACATGTGTTTTGGCCATCATGATGGTACATTGTGAAAAGTGGGTGACTAACATGAGCAGGCACAAATGCCAGGCTGCCAACTCTTTGCGACACTATAGAGATGTTGGCATTGCTCATCTGAACAGGTGATTCCAATGGCATTGGACATGATTTGAGTGCACATTGACTAGGCTGTGTTAACTTGCCTTAGCTGAGCTGTTGTATGTTCATAGGTACTTACTAAGGATCTTAAGAAGCCTCTCCTTACAGTCTCATGGTAGTTTTAGCCCTTATGTTTTGCATAGAAATAACCCAGACATGGGACAAACAAGGATATGTACGGGGATTTACATGTTTTCCCTGTCTATGAGGGACTGGGGTGCTAAACCAGGGATGACTTTGTGGTTACTCATCCATTCCTTCCAATTATATTTGGAGAGAATAAATAAAGTGCTTTACTTTATGTGGAGTTGAAGGTGATTCCACAGAAGCACTATTCTGTGTGATACAAACCTATCCTTCCAATATGTTCTATTTATTTTGCATAAGAAATTGAGATCACATGGGCAAATGTTTATGATATCACTGGACTTGGAAATGTGCAATAGGTCTGACAGAATAGGGTCTGTTGAAGCTGTTTACAAGGCAGAGGTCACCTCTCAGTAGCTTGTATGATACTGAGAAGTGGGTCAGGGCTTTGAGACCATATGAACAGTTTTTATGGTCTATGCCTTTAATTTCTTACTGAGAAAGCATTCAGTCATTCCAGTTGTGACAATTGGACAGATACATACTGAAAGGGGCATTATATCCAGGTCTATATTAGATCACCTAACGCTTATAAAAGCGAACTGTGATTAATCGACTCTATGTAAGTGAAAGCTTACAATGTCGAACTGTCAGAACAGCGATTTTTTTCCAAGGGAAAAAAATTGCTGCTCCAACAAAAAAAAAATAAAATAAAAAACAAAACACTTTAAACATTATATTAAGTGGGGGGGGGGGGGTTTCACCCACACCCCCCATACTTAAATATACCAACTCCGAGACCACACTACAGTGCAAAAAATGGCAAAGTAACGAAGCGGCCAAGGGAATTCTTTCCCAGGGAAAGAATTTGCTTAAAAGCCACTTCGATATTTTGCCATTTCAATATTTTAAGTTCGACCAAGACGCGTCTTTGGTCTTCTAATAGGAACCCTTATATTCAGTGATTGTCCCAATGTATGCTGAGTACATTAGAACAATTACATCCCTGGTTCTGAATGCATATCTTTATGTTCATCACATTAAAAAATAATGCCCAAAACACAGAAGGGCAAAAACTTAACTTCAGATATTCTTTGCAGGAGCAAGCTCCCCTTACACTCTCTGATGTGGGGGGGGGGGTCACCCCCCCAAACTTATGTAGATTAACTGCACATTTGCACCAACTCGAAGAAAGAAGACATCTCCCCAAAAAAGTGAATCATTGTTGGTGCACCCTTAGAAATTGCATAAGCAGCAATTTCTTATGGATAATTGCAATTGGCATTATATTCCTTGACATGGTTTGTCTCAGGCAGCTGACACTTGAGGAATTTCACCTCAAACCCCTGTAGGGAAGCCTCATCAAGTTGCCCGGGTGTACTTCTGTATCACTACTGCTGTATTATAACCTAATGCTGTCTGTCCTATAATTGCATTGCTTCTATTTTAGTATGCTGTGCCTTTTCTTGGCATGCAACTATCCACTCTGAAATACATGTCTAATTAACTCTGAAGCCTTTCTCATAGCAAACATTTTGAATGCTAGCACTGCATGCCACATACACTTGTCTATGAATCCCACACAAAATGTCTGACATCTAAGAACTGGACCTAGTCAAAATAACAAAATAACTGAAGTGGGTCAACCAGAAAAAAAGTTTTCCTCTTTCAGTTTATAATGAATAGAAACATTTAGTGCTTCATCATAAATGGCTCATCCTTCTTAGACTTTACCAGAGGAAACTATCACTCACAAAATGATAAGTTTATGAAAACAAACCTGGGATGGCATTCTCAGTTACCCAAATAAACATGCTTAGGATACCATAAATGAGTTCTAAGTTAGTCACTTATTCATGAACACACACTAGTAGGACACAACTATACTGATAAATTCAGCAATAAAACCATCAGGAGAATTGCTAACTCAATAACAAGTACGACAGAAAAAGAAATACTAATTATTATAATCATTAAACTCATGCTTTGATTGCATACATTGCATATAGTTAAATTTCTTATCAAATCTTTCAGCTATAACTGTAACCCCTTTACACAAGGGTGGAAAAACATGAAATACAAATTATCCACCCATCTCTATCCTCTCCCCTTTATCTAAAATACTGGAAAAATGCATACATACATAACTACTGAAACTTCTTGGATTCCAGCCAATTAACTTCAGTAATCCTACTAGATCTATCATAGGTCTTTGACATAATATCACACCATAAACCAGTACAACAACTATCTACACTAGGATGCTCTCAACATTCCCAAAAATGTTTTTTTCAATTACTTAACCAATAGATAGCAATGTGGTAGGTGGCAAACCAGTCTGTCACAATACCAGGTTAATAAAACAGGAGTCCCACAGGGATCCATTCTAGGGCCAATACTTTTCAATATTTTCATTAATAACCTTCATAACACTTCCCTTCAAAGCACACTCATCCAATACACTGATGACTCTACCATTATTACCTCCTCCAATAACCTTCTACAGCTACTAAAAGAACACACGATGTCTTCACATCTATTGAAACCTGGCTGAATGAAACACAACTGCTACTTAATCCCAATAAAACTAAACTTTTATTGCTCACATCAAAATCATTTTCACATGACTTCAAAATATACTCACAAAATAACACAGAAATACAAAAATAGAAATTGTAACACAAGCAAAGTTATTGGGCTTCACCATAGATAATAAACTCTCCTTTGAACAACATATACTTAACACCATTAAAAAAAAAATCCAGACTTGGAAAACTTTATATACATAAATATTTCATGGACAACACCATCAAAAATCATTTACCGTCTTGCTCCCCTCCCTCTTGTATGGGACCCGCATTCTCACCATCCTTCATTTGACCCTCAAAAATAAACTTCAGTCATGTTATTGCAAAATAGCCAAATTTGCAACAGGTATATCTTACCTTACTCACCACTGTTATGCTCTCAATGAACTAAACTGACTAGAATTCTCACATCACCTTCATTTTGTACAACTATCACTTGCATACAAAACAATATATTAACCAAACAGATGCCCTGACTTAAAATCTATCTTACAGTCCTATACTCCATCCAGAACTCTCCGTTCCACCAATAAACAGCTTTTAAATGTATATAAACTCAACAAAAAAGCCAGCCACAGTCTTTACTCCTATACTATTGCAAAACTATGGAATACCCTACCTCCAAATATCAGTGCCTTAGATTCCCTGAAGACTTTCAAACTTACACTAAAATATCACTTTAACAATCACATCTGCCCTTGCACCTTAACTAAAAACTACCTCACTTAACTCCTATCTCTCAATTATCTCCCTGTCCGCCTCTTTTCTCCCACCCCTTCTGTCTCTTAACACCCACTCTTTTCCCTATTCAATCACCAAGTATCTGTTGATAGTCCCTCCTTTCCAGGTTTTTCTGCTTCACTTTCAGTACATCTCATCATTACTATACCTGCTTCCCCTTAGTAAATATCCCACTATACTACACTCCCATACCTTATAGAATATCATTCATGGTAACCCTCTTAACATACACATTATTTCCTGCTAAAATGTCCCTTACATAAACCACTATCACACAGACTACCTTCTTTAGCAATCACTCTTCTGCCTCTGCCCTAAAACCTATACTAAAATGTTCTATTTCTTCTTAATTCTATTAAAAAAAGCTGCCGCATACCAGATTATGCATGATTGTCTGTTCTTCAAATGTATACTCTAACCTAGAACTTTAGATTACTGTAAATTATCATTCAACCACCTGATATATATTGTATTAGGTCTACAACTGTCTGTAAATTGTATACATATTTGTAATATCTATTAAATGTGTATGTTTTTATGGAGCTTTTCTCCCCAGGTCTCTGCTGAAAATGGGTTTCCGATCCAGTCAGAATTTCCTGGTCAGCAAATGTCAATAAATAAATAAACCCAGCCTAATATCAATAATAATAATAATAATAATAAGGTATTGTTTAGTATTCTTTAATGATATCGGGAAACTGAAAGGAAAATTCTAAATTTAATACATTATCTAGAAACAGTGAAAGGTCACCCAACCAGAAAAGGTACAGAAAATGTTCTTAAAGGAGAAAAAATTTGCACAGATTTCACAACAAGCAGAAACATGTTACAGTGTGTAGAGTCAAGGAGAAATATTTATTATTTAACAACAGATATGATAAGCACTGTCACAATCAAAATTAAAAATTCAAGTCCCATGGGTTCAGATAATAGTTTCTTTACAATATAAAGAAGAAAACAAACTAAATCTCTATCAATCATGTTGAACTTAATGTTAACATAAGAGCACATCTCTGAACTGTGGCAACAGGTAGTAGAGGTGTCAAATCACAACGGGGGGGGGGGGATATCACATCCATGAAACAATTATAGACTCATCAGCCTAACCAGTCTTTTTTGTAAAATTAGTGAGAGAGTACACTATATAAAATAATGCACTGTACCCAAAATGACATAGGAAACACATTTCTGGTGAAAAAGGCGAGAGCTTGCCTTTTGAATCTTGGAGCATTCTTTGAATATTCATTTTATTTACTTACATTTTGTTGACCAGGTTAGTTCAACTAGGCCAGTGACCCCTTATCATAAGAGACTCAAGGAGGTGTTCATACTGACTAGGAGGAATTTGGCCAGAGCATCAAGGAAATTCACTTTCTCTTTTCGAAAAGTGCCATGTGATTTTTTTTTTACATCCATATGAGCTACCACCACTGAGACAGATGGGGTTTCGGTTTAATGTCTCATTACTTAGTAAGGGACTGACAGTGATTGCTGCTCCTCTTGACTTTGACAAGATATTCAACATTATTCTACATATGGGAATATCTGACAAATTAAAACCATCAAATGTCATTAAATGTTATTCCATATTAAATTCAAAGAGTAAAACAGGAGTAAGCTTCAGGACATTAGAAATAAATATGAGGTTACTTTTCTATCCAGCTGGGAGGTAGCTGTGATGAGTGTCAGGACTCTGAATGAGGTCTACTCATTTTCAGACTATTCTTTGCAGATCTAAATGTGAGAAAAGAGCTACGAATGTCTAAATATGATGACAGCAAAGTGGTAACAATTACTTCAGAACAAAATGTAGAAATTCTCCCAGTTTACAAAAAAATACACCTGCTGCAATTGTAAACAACTTCAGCCAATGTAATACCACAACAGTTGACAAAAAGGACACAGACTATAATTAATGGCAAAATAGATAGATGATGTTTAAGTAAGTGACATCAATATTGAAGATATATGGTCCCTAGTAAACAACAATTTAAACTTTGAACAGTATGCATTTATAAGTTAGAAAAGCTTACTCTGTAGTTCATTTAATTCTAAAGGTCATGTTTAATCAATTTAAAGAGATTCTGGGCTGAGAATGAAACAGGTCCATTTAGTTCAGAGATTTACCCTGGTTACCAAATTGAATAAATAAATAGATAGATCACTATGCCAATTTATACCTCACTGACCTTGATCCATTTTTAAATACAGAATTTCATTCCATGTCTTAAAACAAGACACTTGAAACAATTTGAAAAGGTTTAATTTATTACTAAAAATCTATCGGGTTGTAGTATTTGAACTAGTCACACAGGCCTCAGAGTTAGTGCTGTATTCCCTTCTGAATAGATTACTTAGAGGTGACTTCTGCGGGGTATTTAATGCAGTTTCCAACTGGATAAAGGAAACTAAAGCAGAAGTATTAATAAAAGAAACAAGTTGACAAATACATTACACACTTTTAAAGGTTATGGAATAAGCTTCACTTACACATGTATACAGCTATGAATTTCATCAAAAACACAAATATTCAAATACATAATAAAAAAAAATATATATATTTGTTCCCCTTCACAAGATCGAATGGATGGAAGCTCTAAATTCATAATCTCAAGACCAGAATCTTTAACTTCCATTCAGTCGAAATTGTGAATAGGAGCCTTAGGTTTAAAAAAATAAAACGTTAACTTACCTTATTGCAGTGGGCCAGATCCCCTGTACCCTAGCAGTTTAAATGTGAAAGTTCCGTGACCGCACTATAGCGGAGGAATGGAAAATCTTCCATTTTGCGCATACACATATAGCGTGGAATGGGAGATTTCCCTTTCCTTCACTATAGTGCGATCTCGGAGTAAGTATATTTAAGTAGGGGGGTGTGGGGGGCACAGCCCTCCACATGGGGGGTGCAGGAGGGTGAAGCTCCCCTGTGAAAACATTTGAAAGGTGTCCCTTTCATATGTTCGAGTTTCTCTAAATTCAAGATTCTGGTTTCGAGTTTATGAAACTTTTGCTATTTTGTAAGGAACATAGACACTAGGCTATTCTCAGTGTTTTGGTCAGTCTTTTATTCATTTAAATCACATTTTGAGCACTTTGCTAGATAGAATTGTGAGCAGACACACCCCCAGGTCTATATTATCTTATCGAAAACTGAATTCAGCGAACTGCATGTACATCAGAAATTCGCTCTTTTATGGGGCTGCACCCCCCACACCCCCAGCTAATTATATATACCAACTCTGAGATCGCACTACAGTGAGGAAAGGGCAAATTTTCCAGTCTCCACTGTACTCTGATCTCACTATTAAGAGTTCACTGAACTGCATTTCCAATGTACACGCAGTTCGCTGAACTGAATTTTCGATAAGATAATATAGATCCCCTTAAACGGATTAGATAACTACTTAACACATCCCCTGCTCGTCACACCAGTTAAATAATAAGCCTAGGTTCATTTTAGGTTTATTTTCTGATGAAGTTCAACTGAAAACTTTATAACAAATCAAAGTGCTCAAATTGTGATTTAAATGAATAAAAGACTGACCAAAATACCAAGAATAGCCTAGCGTCTATGTTCCTTCCAAAATAGCAAAACTTAAGTTTTTATATAAATAAATAAATATATATAAACATATAATTACATATATATATATATATATATATATATATATATATATATATATATATATATATATGGGTCTACTTTTGTTAAATGAAATTACCTTTACCCGAATTTTACTTACCAGATCTCGTTTCTACA
>NC_056739.1:1973836947-1974014447 GCF_019279795.1 Protopterus annectens
TGAAATATTATAAACAATTTCTTAGTATTCACAAGTAATCCAAGAAGGGTAGACAGTCTGTTTCCAGTCCAAAATCCTTTATTAAACACACAGACAAGCAATCCAAATAAAACAAAAATAACAGAATAATAGTTTAATCACAAACTTTCTCTCTCTCTCTCTCTCTCTCTCTATATATATATATATATATATATATATATATATATATATATATATATACTTTTTATCAGGTATGGGAATGGTTTATTGTGCTGTAAAACACAGTGTATTATGTTAACAAATAACAAATTCACATCCCTTCCCCCATCAGTGTCACATTTCAGCTGGTCCTGCCCTACTTAGTAGATGCCATAATAATATAACCCTTATGGACTTTAAATAAAATGAATAATGATGTGGTACCTCTTATTAACCAGATTACTAAGTTTGTGATTTTATCCAAGACAATATACTACATTGTTAGACCATTTGGCCATCTAAAAATATATATAAATATATACATGCAAAAAATCCATTGTGCAAACCATATTTTATTTCCAAAACCTATCGTTAACAAAGATCACTTTCGTCCTTCTAGACTTATTCAGGTCTGTGTACAAGAACCCTAAAAAACTATCTACAAAAATATTACCGTATAATTAGCTAGTATTGTTATTAAACATCATTTCAAATAAAGAAGAAAAAAAAAAGTATGATAGAAACAAAATATGCACTTATATTAACATTTATTTGCCACAGTATTTAAAACCCACTGGAAGAATACAATAAAATAAAATTAGTCATGTAAACAATGTGCCAATTTTCTAAGTTCCAGTACACTTTTAAGGGAACAGTAGGAGTTTAGTCCAGGCTTCCTGAAAGAGTTCAGCTTTAATCGCCACATGAAGTCACATTTTTCCAGTGTATTCAGGATGTCTCCTTCAAGATCACCCATGTCTATGTGATCCAGTATCTGAAACTTAAAACCTATCTGCCTCTTATGCAGAGCAAGGTGTTTGGCTAGTGCATTATTTTTAACAAAAGCAAACGACACAGAGAAACACAAAACTGGAACTAAGAACACTCTTTGTTAGCTGGAAAAACAAGGAAGTCACTTGGATAATGAACCACAGTTTATTCCACGATATAAATAAAAGTATCTACAACATTGGCAGCATATACAATATTAGGTAACTGTATCCTTCACCATAACACAAGAAATCCACAGTTAAGCGCTTTCGTCCATCCAGACTTCATCAGAACTGTGAAAATAACTGAATATACTCCTTTTAAAAGCCCATCAACCAATCACTTTAAAATTTTAATAAAGTATGCAAATGACATATTTAAAACACTCTATTTTTGTTAATATGTACCCATTAAAAGTGCATTATTTTTACATCCAGAGCAGATGTTTGCCAGATGACATGAAATCCTATGCTTAAGTTTATTTGCAGTCTTGCCCACATAAAATGCATCACATCCATTGCACTGTGCCTTGTGAATTATGTTTGTCGTGTTACAGTAACCCTCTGCACTGGTCTTAATGATTTTTTTTAAATAAGGGCAATAAAAATCACCTTGCTGTATAAATATACAAAATGTGCAATTAGTTTCAAATCTTTTAGTGTTTCTCTCATATAGTCTAGGTTTAAATTCAACAAAACTTCTACTGTTCCTGGCCTTCCTGTAAACATAGGATGGGGCTTCACCTAAGATGTTAATCAGATAAAGGTTTCCTGTGACAATGGCCCAGTTTCCTTAATAACATAGTACACATGAGGGCAACTTATAAGATGAAGTAGATTAGTCATTAAAGATGATATTTTATGGGGAGAATCTAATAAGCTAATTGAGAGGTTTGAAGCCTGGGGTTATCTTATAGTTCAACTTAAAGATATTTGTAATGAGATTATTTTTAAAGGAAATTAATGTTTCCCCTATCTTAATAAAAGGTTATAATGTTACGTCTAGAAATTCAGAAGTCAGTTCATTCAATAATTTATTTGCACTACCTGTAAGTAGAGATATGATAGATTTAAAAATGTTATTACTTCTAACTGGAATATAATGCTGGGGAATAAAGATTTAGTAAAAGTCATAGGTGTTACCTCTAATTGTACTCATAAGAAATATTTTAATTTGTTTAGTCATTTCAATAAGACAGACAGCCTGATAGTTAACATTAATAATTGTGGACAATATGGCATGTAGAGTTGGTGTTTGAATTATAATGACAGAATTTACATGACGTAAATTCTGTCATTATAATTCAAACACCAACTCTATTTTTTATCCCACACTGGCACGACTTTGTTGGAAAACAATAAATACTCATGTAAATCTAACAATGTTATCTTGCTTATTGCATTTCTTGTCCAACATTTTATTTTAGCAAAACTAATAGAATGTTAACAGAACAGAAAAACATATATGTCAACAATAAAGAAAAACGATTCTAACAAGGTGTGACATTCCCACTCTGGGCCAGTAATCAAGGAGCCTCACCAGTGACACTAGAGAAGGACATGCACTTGGAATACAAATGGATGCACTCAGTATTTCCAGATGCAGAAGTCTCTGCATCAAGCACAGTTTCCCTTAAGAGCACACAGGCAACACACTCAGCCCGGGGTCTGGGTTTCTCTCTCTGTCTCTCCCAAGGTCCCTCATAAGACTCCCCACTGGCACAGGTGCAGAGTTAAGTCCTCAGCCGAATGTCCAAATCATGTACACCACCACTCTCTGTGAAACCAGTGCTTCGTGTCCCTGATCCAAGTAGCTGACACACACACACACACACACACACACACACACACACACACACACACACACACACACACACACACACACTGTAAGATTTAATTTTCACACACACACACACACACGCACATACAAACACACAACACACTCACTTACACACCTGGGAAAGGCTACCACAGATTTATTGACTGTGTCCCCTTCTGCCCAGACTAAGGTAGTTATCCCTGCCACCAGACATTACAAAGCCAGCTACCTAAGGCTCTTGCAAGGGTACCCAATTATACTGAGTGAAATTAATATTCATGAAAATGATAATGTTGACCAAACAGCCAGGTTTTCAGGAGTGTCCACATTGTCACCAATAGCTATAAGTACTCTCAAAGGTTAAAATAGTTTCTAAAGGACCAGCCACAATGAAAAGTTTAAATATATTTAATAATAAATAATAAAAGAACATGAAAGTACAAAATATCTATTTACAGTAAATGCCAGAGTTTTAGTCACAAGAAATATTAAAAATAACACAGCTGGAAAGATTCACACATTTAAAGAAAAACAATGCTTAACTATTCTCACTATATTTTCCTGACTGATCTAGAGAATGACTGCTCCTACTTACTTAATAGAGCAAGACAAAGTGAAGAAGGTGAGGGATATATGTCTATATTTGATAATCAAACTTTTAAAAGTTCGAACGTCATATGGTCGACACCACATGATCAAACTTTTAAAAGTTTGAAAATCTAATAAAAATAAATAAATCACATAAAAAACCTACCTGAAAATTTTAAGAAGGGAAGCAAGTCCCCGTGTACCCCACACAGCCCCCACTCTTTAAATATACCAACTCTGAGATCGCACAACAGTGCAGAAAAGGGAAATCTTCCCATTTTGCACTATACAGAGATCTCCGTTGAAACATTTAAACTTTTAAAAGTTCGATCATATGGTGTCGACCATATGCCGTTCGAACTTTTAAGCATTCAACAATGTAATATAGACCCGAGGGATCCTTCTATGTTAGGTTCCACGAAACTGACTGCCCTGAAACTTCAATGTCAGATAATATTAAAACATTTCTGTACAGAATGACATCACATACATCTGGTCATCTGACTTCCTGTTCCCATGTAACCCCCATTGCTAAAAACTGACAGGATTTAGCACCTGCATATCAATAATATACACACAATTGCTTTTCTCAGATCTGGTGTAGCTTCTGGAAGTTGTACAATCATTACACTTCTACTTCTCCTACAGAGACTAACAGCCCATTCTTCTTACATATATTGTATCTCTGTCTTTGTTCAAAACTGTGAGATAACATCCTTATGTCCTTGGCCTAGTAATTTAATTTTCTTACTATTTCTCAGAGTCAGGTGGATTGAGATTGACCTCTTCTCTTCCAGTGTCCTCTGTTACAATATATACATTTAAACAGTTACAAAAATATATGTACATTTCTTTTCTACCCAGCAGGGCACACTATTGAATTTTTTTTTAGCACACGCAGCTTTACAAATACATTTTTCAAAACAAACATCTGTACAAATCAGCTTGATATTCAAACAGCATATAATTCTTTCCTAAATTCCAGCTAGCTGTGCTGGCATATGCTACACATCCACTTGCCTACTTCTCCTGGCATAGCTGGCAATACCTCACATCATCATGTCTCTCTCTCTTTAAAAAATGTTGCTAGAAAGAAATGATCCTATCTGGGAATAAATTAACCCATATCCTGTCTTGAGAGCTCATCTGCACTGGCATTCCTTACCCCACTATGGTGCAGCACTGTCATATAATATGCCTAAAACCCTAGGCTCCACCTTGGTAACTTGACATTTTGTTGGCTGGCTCACTGTAGCCATGTTAAGGGATTGTGATCTGATATAGTGAATTTCCTTCCATATAGTTAGGGTTGAAGATTCTCCAGTGCCCATACTATGGCTAGATATTATTTTTCTACTGCTGCATAACATTCTGCAAAAACATACTGGAGCATGATAGAGTAGTTATTAATGGAGCTAGAATAAGGTCAATATTCCACTGTAATGGTAGCACCTTGGGTATCATATACCTTGCTCAGTGCAAAATTGCAATAAATTTTATGTGGGGAAAAACAAAAGAAAATTCAAAGACAGAATTTATGAACATTTTTTAGAAATAAGAAACAAGAAAGAATCTAACACTTTTTATCAACACCTCTATTTTCCTTTCACAAGGGTTTCTGTTTTTTGGCCTCGATGTGATTATAGAAAGTAATAGAGGTGGTCCCTGGGATGATTTATTAGAATTTTCTGAAGTAATATGGCAATTTAAATTAAATGCATTGTCCTACCCAGTTTTAAATGATGGGATTTCCCTGGGTAGTGTTTTAAGGTTACATTCATATCTTGTATATTACTACTTTTATTTTTAAGTCTATCATTTTTTTATTTGTTTACTATTACAATTTTGTAAGATTACTGGAGGTTAAATGTGTGGTAATTATTGTTTTAACATAATTCGTTGATCTTAACACGTGATTAGGGAGACGGGTAATTAAATGGAATTGATGTTTGTGCTTTAATTCTGAGGAAGTCTTATGTTGCAATCAACAAAAGTGTTCAATTTCTATTTTGTTACAATAAACTTTTATCAGCTGTTTTTTGTTGGCTGGTTTCTTGCCTTGCATTTGCATAACATTCCTCCCTATGTTGGAGTCTACTGCTGAGATATACCACTGGGTGCTTTTCTCTCTGTAAAGAAACCTGGCTGAGGACAGCCTCCACCCCATGGTTTGAAGCATCCACCACCACAACAAATTCTTTGCTATAATCTGGACTGGCTAACACACGGAATCCTCCCAAAGCCCCTTTAAGCTTTTGGAATGCCTGCTCACAAGCTGGGATCCACACTACCTGGTCTGGACTGTTTTTCTTCATCAGGTCTGTGAGGGGAGCAGCTATTGCAAAATAATTGGGAATGACTTTTCTATAGTAACCCACTGTTCCCAGGAATGCCCTCACCTGTTTTTTGTTGTTAACAGAGGCAGGCCACACCTGAATGCCTTCCATTTTGTCAGATTCTGGCATGATCTTACCACTCCCCACTCTATATCCCAGGTAGGAGACCTCTGCCATACCCAGCTGACACTTGCTGGGCTTAATGTTCAACCCTGCCATTTGCAGTCTGCCCAGGACCTCCCTTACATGCTGAAGGTGCTCATGCCAGGAATGGCTGTAAATGGCAATATCACCCAGCTAAGCAAGGGCATAATCTCCTGCTCCTGCTAGGATGCAATCTACCAGCCTCTGGAAGGTTGCTGGAACATTTTTCATCCCAAAGGGCATTTTCATGAACTCATATAATCTGAAAGGAGTCACAAAGGCTGATCTCTCTCTAGCAGTAGGAGTCAAAGGCACCTGCCAGTAGTACTTGGTCAGATCACTAGTGGTCAGATACGTAGCCCCACCCAGCTGCTCAAAGGTTTCATCTGTCCTAGGCATGGGATAAGCATCTGGCTCTGTGTGGCTATTCAGTTTCCTGTAGTCCACACAGAACCTGGTGCTGCTATCTTTCTTTGGTATCAGCACCACTGGGGAGGTGCAGGGACTGCTGGACTCCTGTATCACCCTCAGTTCTAATATTTCTTGTACCTTCTCCCCCTGAGTCTGTCTTACTCACACAGACACCCTGTAAACAGCCTACCTGATAGGCCTTTGGGGTCCTGGGTCCACACAGTGTGGCACCAGGTGGGTGCACCCAGGTTTCCCAGTGAACATGCCCCCAAACTCCTGTAACACTGCTCAGATTTCTCGAACCTAGGTAGGGAATAGCTTCCACTGAGGTGTCAGTCTGAGCCTCATTGAGGAGATCGGTCAACACATCCTCCTCAGACTCTTCCTACCATCCACTGTAGATACACAGCACCGGGGCCTCCCTATCATCGTAAGGCTTCATCATGTTAACATGGTTCAATCTGTGCCCCTGCCTCTTGCCTAGCAATTCTACCATGTGGTTAACATCACTGACTTTCCTTACCAATTTGAAGGGCCCCCCCCCCCCCAAGCTACCTGCAGCTTATTGTGTCTGACAGGAATGAGAACCAGAACCTGCTTCCCCACAGTATACTCTCGGGCTCAAGCTTTCCTGTCATACCAGACCTTTTCCTGTTGTTGGGCTCCTGTCAGGTTCTCCTGGGCTAAGCCCATGGGTTCCCTAAGATTTGCCCTGAGGTTTAGGACATATGCCACTACAGACTACTGGTGGGATTCACACTCACCCTCCCACTCATCATGAATCAAATCTAAAGGGCCCCTTACCCTATGTCCATACAGCAACTCAAAGGGTGAAAAAAATGTGTACTCCTGGGGTACCTCTCTGTATGCAAACAGCAGATGGGGCAAATATTTGTCCCACTCTCTCTTAAACTGATCTGCAAATAGTAACATAATAAAAAGTAGCATGGTCTTTAATGTAGAGTTTAACCTCTCCACAACACATTTAGTCTGGGGATGGTAGGGGGTGGTTGTTAGGTGCTTCACCCCACAGCACTTCCACAGACAAGCCAGTGGTTCTGACATGAAATTAGCACCTCTGTCAGTCAGTATTTCTCTCAAGAAACCTACCCTGAATCTCTAACTAAGCATTTGCCACATTCACTGCCTCGATGGTGGACAGAGCCACTGCCTCAGGTATATGGTAGCGTAATCTACTACCACTAAGATATATTTCTTCCTTGTGGAACTTAAGATACTCAGAGAGACCACAATATCCATAGCTACCCTCTGAAACTGCTCCTCAATCACAGGCAAAGGCACCAAAGGAGCTTTGCCTTGTCACCTCCCTTGCCTACGTTTGGCACTGCTCACAGGTCCTGCAGTACCCTGTTACATCCTAGCAATCCCAGGCCAATTAAAGTTATGCATAATACAGCTCTTTGTATGCTTTATGCCCATATAACCTGCAAAAGTAATGTCATGGGCTATGGCTAGAAATGCCAGACAGTAGGCTTTAGGCACTACCAACTTCAGTATTACCTCACCCTATAGCCCTCTCTCAGGGGTCCACTCCCTATACAGCAACACTTTGTTCCAGTATACAGACTCCCCTCTTCCTTGAGAATCAGGCATCTTCCTAGCTATCTCTCTCAAGCCTCTCAGTGTAAGATCAGAGAGCTGAGCCTGTATCAAGTCTATCTTTTGCAACTCTTTCCAGCTCCCTTTCCACAGGAAGTCTGGTATCCTCTGACAGCAATGGCTCACTCTCAGCCTGGGTACTACCACTCTCCTCTGCCCTTGCAGTCACTCTGTCTAAGGGAACACCAATACCTACCAGCAGCTGTGGCTCATCTTCAGGCTAACTGCTACAGAGTAGCTCCCTCCCTGAAATAGCCACCTCATCAGCCCTGGCTTCAGGTGTGACATCTGTCTGAGTCTCCCCCAGGCCACCAGACCGGCATGCCTGTTTCCAAGCCTGACTGCATGTAACTGCATGCACACAAGGGACTGCATTATCAAAATCATTCCCCATCAAGACACCTGCAGGGATATCCTCAAATACAAAAAACAATGGAGGCCAGCATAAGTAGTCCAATACTTTATTGTATATATCCAAAGTCAATTCAAATAGGACATAATAATGCCCGAGTATCCAAAGTAATCCAAATTCAAACCGGTTTCGGCAAATGCCTTCTTCAGTGAAAAAAAGTGAATTCAGTAAGCAACAGACATCATGAATATTTATATGGTGCCCCAACCAATGGCAAACAATGGTATGGTCCATACCCCCCTTATTTTGTATATCAAAGTGTACTGTTATACAATGATATTTGTATTATATAGATATTATTTTGATTAGGTAATGTTACTTTTCAATAATAATTCAACCTAAACATATATTATATATGTCGTGTTGGTTAATAATAGCAGATTGCTACAAATAGATTTAATCATAAACAAACCTAAATCAATAGTTAACTAGTTAAATAGTTAAAAAACTATTGAAACTAACAAGTTCATAATATAAATTATTAGTCTCATACAAAACAGTTAGAAAAATTATATAATATATCCAAAATAGTTATACATACTGGCTACCAAACATTATATAAAGATAATCATAATAGACGAAGGATACATCCATATGAGCCCAGTTATTAAGTAGCAATATACAAATACAACACTAAAATCAAGATAAGTATATAAACAATATACTTATCATAAATGGTCATTTAGACCCGGTGGAAATAAGGTTCCAAGATGGATAATCCAATATTTTTCTTTGTGGCTAAGTATGTTTTGCCATCCTTGTTGATTATTCCTGTTGCCAGTAATTCTATCAATAATAGTGAACATGAACTTGGCTGTGGGGTGTTTGATAGTATGTTGGTAAAGAGCATTCATGGGTTTCTTATTACGAATGTCACTCCAATGTTCCCCTATTCTTATTCTGAGTGAATGTGAGGTTTTACCCACATAGAAGGCAGAACACTGGCATGTGGCCAAATATATAACCCAGCTGCTTGAGCAATTACCAAATATCCTAAGATTGTAGACTTTACTAGTGTTAGTACTGGTAAATTGCTTGAGCCTATTCACCTGGTTACACGAGGAACAGTGGCCACAAGGGAAAGTTCCCAAAAGTTCATCCCCTATTATTGTTAGTTGTTTATATTTGGCCACTCCACTTTCCCTTTGTTTATAGTGGGAAAACATGGATCCCAAGGTTCTACCTCTCCTATATGAGAATTGACACTTTGTACCCAAAATTCCTCATAGATAATCATTGGCTAACAGAATATTCCAATTATCATTTAGAATATTTCTTACTACCTGATTGTTCCTACCAAATGTAGTAACAAACCTTAAAGTGGTATCCTGTGAATTCCATGTGTGGTCCCTATATTCAAGCAGTGTGTTCCTATTCTGTTTGTCTGACCATGCACTAGCGGATACAATATCGAAAGTGCGATACCCCCTTTCTAAAAATCTATTCTCTAGATCAACCTCAAATTTGTGGAATATCTTAACAGTGACATCTGGGGTATTGAGTTTACTGTTACATTCCACCTCTACAGTATTAACTTTCTGGATGTTACTGTTTACCGGAATGATGACCACACTTTAAGTACTAAGATTCATTGTAAATATCCACAATATAATATATTACTTCATGCATACAGTATGCATCCGCGCCACACCATCTGCAATATCCCCAAATCTCAATTTTTGAGAATTAAACGTATTAGCTCTTCAATTACTGATTATGAAGATGCTAAGGTTGATCTAGAGAATAGATTTTTGGGATCCATGTTTTCCCACTATAAACAGAGGGAAAGTGGAGGGGCCAAATATAAACAACTAACAATAACAGGATGAACTTTTGGGAACTTTCCCTTGTGGCCACTGTTCCTCGTGTAACCAGGTGAATAGGCTCAAGCAATTTACCAGTACTAACACTAGTAAAGTCTACAATCTTAGGATATTTGGTAATTGCTCAAGCAGCTGGGTTATATATTTGACCACATGCCAGTGTTCTGCCTTCTATGTGGGTAAAACCTCACGTTCACTCAGAATAAGAATAGGGGAACATCGGAGTGACATTCGTAATAAGAAACCCACGAATGCTCTTTACCAACATACTATCAAACACCCCACAGCCAAGTTCATGTTCACTATTATTGATAGAATTACTGGCAACAGGAATAATCAACAAGGATGGCAAAACATACTTAGCCACAAAGAAAAATATTGGATTATCCATCTTGGAGCCTTATTTCCACCGGGTCTAAATGACCATTTATGATAAGTATATTGTTTATATACTTATCTTGATTTTAGTGTTGTATTTGTATATTGCTACTTAATAACTGGGCTCATATGGATGTATCCTTCATCTATTATGATTATCTTTATATAATGTTTGGTAGCCAGTATGTATAACTATTTTGGATATATTATATAATTTGTCTAACTGTTTTGTATGAGAATAATAATTTATATTATGAACTTGTTAGTTTCAATAGTTTTTTAACTATTTAACTAGTTAACTATTGATTTAGGTTTGTTTATGATTAAATCTATTTGTAGCAATCTGCTATTATTAACCAACACAACATATATAATATATGTTTAGGTTGAATTATTATTGAAAACTAACATTACCTAATCAAAATAATATCTATATAATACAAATATCATTGTATAACAGTACACTTTGATATACAAAATAAGGGGGGTATGGACCATACCATTGTTTGCCATTGGTTGGGGCACCATATAAATATTCATGATGTCTGTTGCTTACTGAATTCACTTTTTTTCACTGAAGAAGGCATTTGCCGAAACCGGTTTGAATTTGGATTACTTTGGATACCCGGGCATTATTATGTCCTACTTGAATTGACTTTGGATATATACAATAAAGTATTGGACTACTTATGCTGGCCTCCATTGTTTTTTACGTTTCAGTTTGGCCGAGCATGCTGTACGAGCAAGGCGTGTTGTTTTGATATCCTCAAATACACCTACTTGCTTGTTTTCTTTTCCCTCCTCCCAGTCAAGGTGACCCCTGCCCAAAGGCATTTGGAATGGTGTCCCTCCTAAAGCTCTGACTAGAGTGGACTGTCCAAGTAAGTACTGCTCCTCTTTAACCACTACAGGCTTCACAATGGTTATGTCAGAAGCTGTGTCTCTCTTAGCAGTGGCCTGTTTTCCATTCACTAAGATCAGATGTAAACTCTGATGATAGTTTTGTACCCCTGTTGTCTCCAGACAAATTACCACTGGCATACTGTTATTTGCACTTACTGGCTCCTCCACCTTTTGTGGATATATTGCCTCTTGCCTCTGTGGATATATATATGATACATTACCCCACTGATTACATTTAAAACATTTAACCCTTGATCCTAGACATGTAGCTGAACTAGTGGCTTCCCCTGTTACTGGGGGACTCTGTTGGGGTGATTTAGGCTGCCTACCATGGGTTCTATTATCCCCTTCCTGTACAGTGATGCCCTGCTTGGTAAATAGAGATTCCCATTTTTCCCTAGCTCATCTGTAGAGTTACATTTTTGGTGTGCCAACCAGATTCTCATGTCCTCAGGCAAAGTGCTAAGGGCTTGTTCCCTCACCAAAAGGTATGCCAGCCCTTCAAACGTGGTAACCAGACACCCACTCACCCACCTATGAAAATAACTGTCTAACTCAGCAATATAATCACACATACTTTCATCTGCCTTGTGTCTATGCTCACAAAACCTTTTTCTGTAAGTTTCAGGTGTTAACTTAAAAGATTCAGGTAAACATTTCTTTACTTTTTCATAGTATAAGCAATCAATATCAGACAATTTAGAAACAACCGTTACAGTTTTACCATGAAGTAAGGGGGTAAGGATCCATACCCAGAGCCCTTGATCAACATTATACTGTTTATATACTCTTTCAAACATATGAATAAAACTATCAAAATTATCATCCTCTGCAAAATGTGGAAAATTTACTGACCTTTATTGCTTCTGGGGTTTGGTTATTCCCTTCCCCATTACCTCCATGACCCTGGCAAAGAGTCAGCATTTCCCCCTCATGTTGACGCTACTTCAAATGCCGCAGTGTCTCATTTTCTTCACCCTCCAAATGATGCAATCTCTCTGCTCATTCTAATTTCAAACATTTGGCCTCCAGTTCAAGTCTCTTTAACTTCAGGCTGGTTTTTAAGTCCTCTGATGAAAATATGAATTTTCCTGTTTCTGAGGGCTGCAAATTCCCATCATTAGACTGATTATCCTCCTTGTTGCTGGTCTGAACTGTGACTAAGGCAAAAACCATTTCTTCTTTAGTCAGGTTGCTATACACAAGTCGTTTGGCTTCACACATCTTGGCCAGCTGGTTCTGTGTCAGCTTGCCATAATCCTCTATGGACTTCTTTGCTTGTTTTCCATGACTAAACTAAACTAACAAAAAATAAATAAATTAATAAATAAATAAACTGTTATGAAATGAAACTCAGAATGTTTACCTTGTGGCTGCTGAGAGGACACACCTTTAGTGACAACTGCCTACAGGCTGCAGAAATTTAATTAATATCCATATCACTGTTCACCAATATGTGACATCCCCACTCTGGGCCAGTAATCAAGCACCCTGAATTCTCAACAATGACACTGGAGAGGGGCATTCACTTGGAATACAAATGGATACACTCAGGATTTCCATATATAGGCCTCTGCATCAAGCGCAATTCCCCTTAAGAGCACACAGAGAACACACCCCCGGGGTCTGGGTTTCTCTCTCCGTCTCTCCCCAGATCCCCAGTAAGGCTCCTGGCTGTCACAGCTTCAGAGTTAAGTTCTTAGTTGAGTGTCCAAGCCAAGTCCTCCACCATTATCTCTGTGAAACCAGTTCTTCATGTCCCTGCTTCAAGTAGCTGACACACACACTGTAAGATTTGATTTTCACACACACACACACACACACACACACACACACACACACACACACACACACACACACACACACACACACACACAAAAGCACACATACACACACACACACCTGGGAAAGCCTGGCACAGATTGCCCCCTGTGCCCCCTTCTGCCCAGAGCTACCTAAAGCTCTTGCAAAGGTACCCAATTATACTGAGTGAAATTTAATATTAATACAAATGGTAATGTTGACCAAACAGCCAGGCTTTCAGGAGTGGCCACAATGTCATCAATAGATATAAGTGGTTTCAAGGGTTACATTTTTTTTCTAAAAGACCAGCCAGAATGAAAAGATTAAATATATTTAATAATAAATAATAAAAGAACATGAAAACACATACTATCTATTTACAGTAAACACTACAGTTTCAGCCACAGGAAGTATTAAAAATAACACAGTGGGAATGATTCACACAGTTACAAAAAAAAAAATACTTAACTGTTTTCAATATATTTTCCTGAATGATTTAGAGAATTTCTCTTCCTACTTAATAGAGCAAGGCAAGATGAAGTAGGTGAGGAATCCATCTATGTCAGGTGTGAAGATATGTGAAGGCTGCCAGCCTAGCTAGATAGAATTTTGTAGCTAATTCTGTCATTTGTAAATATTAATAAGCCACAGGCTTGTTCTCTTAAATGTGAAAAGACTGTATTGGATGTTGAACTGCAAAAATGTAACAACAGTGCACTCTGCTGTAAAAAAGCTAGTAAGTCAACCATTGTAAAATTGTTTGATCTCAAAACTTAGAGCCAAAATGTCTGAATGAAGGAATTCTTCCTATTCTTTTGAGACCAGTGTTAATGGCTAGAATTTGCATGTGTAATGTCTTTTATTGCTCTGGCTTCCTGAACAGCTGCAAGATCAAAAGGGCTGTTACACTCTGAGTTTCTGTCAGTCTGGGAAACAGGGAATAATGATGTAATCTCAAATGAGTCAGTGTTACTGTGTTATCAATTTAAAGACAGAGAGAGAGAGAATCATGGCATTTTACATTTCTTTTCAGAACTGACAACATCACCAGCACTGCCTTGCTCTATATGTAAGTTTATTTTAGAACTGTGTTTGCTCCTAGATAGAGATAGGAAATAGTAAGTGTAGTCTAGCTGTTTTCTGTATTGAAGTCAGAACTTTTCTACTGTATTATTTTAAGCATTTCTCTGTGATCTCTGAACTCTTGACTAGCATTGTGTAGTAAGAAGTATTGTCTTGTGGTCTTATTATTTATTATTAAATATTTTAAACCTTTCAACAGTGGCTGTTTTATGTAGAGATAATTTAAGCTCTAGAGTACATTGCATGTATATAGTGATGCTGTCCAAGCCACTCCAAGTAAGTCTTGCTGTTCATCACACTTACCATTTGGATAATAATATTGCACAGTAATAATTGGACACCCTTTGATAAGGGCCTTATTAGTAGCTGATATTAGTGGCTGGTGGCAAGTGGTACTACCATATAGTCTGTGCAGAAGGGGCATAGCTGGAGAACCTGTGCCAGCCTTCCCCAGGAGTGTCTGTGTGTTTGTATATAATTCATATCTTAAAGTGTGTGTGTGTGCCAGACACTTGGGCAGGGACACGAAGCACTGGTTGGACAGTGAGGGTGCTGGAGGTTTTAGCTTGACCACTAGGCTGAGATCTGGACCCTATAGCTGTGCCAGTGGGGAGTCTTATTGGGGATCTGGAGAGAAAGGGAGAAACCAGCCCCAGACTGACTGTGATTTCTGTGTGGTCTTAAGAGAAATTGTACTTTACTGTGTGTGTATTTATTATCCTTCCCAATGTGGATGCCCCTCACTAGTGTTAGTGGTGAGGATTGAGGCTCCTTGATTGCTGGGCCAGTGCACAGGTGTCACGTCAGGTTCCAAGAAACAGACTGCACTGACACTTCAGTCTCACGTAATATTAAAACATTATTTCTGTACAGAATGACATCACAAACATCTGGTCATCTGACTTCTGGTTCCCATGAAACCTCCCATTACTAGAAACTGACAGTATTTCTCACCTTCGTGTCAATAATACACACACAAGAGCTTTGCTCAGATCAGGTGCAGTTTCTGGAAGTCATAAAACAATTACAAACTTCTACTCCTCCTACAGAGACTAATAAACCATGCTTCTTACAGACATTACATCTCTAGCTTTACTCAAAACTGTGAGATATCATCTTTATGGCCTAGACTCACTAATTGAATGTTCTTACTATTTCTCAACGTCAGGTGGATTGAGATTAACCTCTTCTCTTCCAGTATCCTCCATTACAATATATACATTTAAACAGTTACAGTAATGCATGTACATTTCTTTTATGCCCAGCAGGCATTATGTTGATTAATTTTTTAACACAAACAGCTTTACAAATAAATTTTTCACCACAAGCATCTGTGCAATTGAGTTTGATATTCAAATAGCATATAATTCTTTACTAAATTCCAGCCAGCTGTGCTGGCATATGTTACACATCCACTGCCCTACTTCTCCTGGCATAGCTGGCAATACCTTACATTGTCACACACAACATTAGCTAAGAATTCTTTAAATTGTAGTGCTTTTAGAAACCTTGAAATTTTTATATTAGATAAGTTACAGAACATAAGTCATGGTGGTGATTTATGCACCATGCTTGATTGTAAAGAGGCAAGTTGACAAATTAAACTTAAAGCCAATAAATATCCTGGTTTGAATGAATTTATCAATAATAAATGTTTTTAAAATTATGATGTGTAGATTATAATTTATTTTTAATATATATTCTTAATTAATTATTTCAATGTTCTTAAATCATGTGGTTGAGTAAATCAAGTTTTATTGGTTGGTTCAAACATGTGTCTGTTATGTTTTGCATATACATGTATCTATTAGGCAATGTTAATTGGTCTGATGAAGTTCTGTTTTTTTAATAATAAAGAACAAAAGCATTAGCTAAGCATACATTTCATATTGTGTGGTGATTTTGCTGCAATATTCTTGATTAGCGTCTGACCAGGCATTTTGTTGTGTTTTTAATGTTACAGTTTTGTCACACTAATGATTGTTGTAATTTTCATGGGAAGTTATCTATAGCCTTAATATCTACATAAATTCTTTCATCTCCAGCATGTGATTCCTTTATCCCCTTTAAGGGCTATAATTAACAAAGATCCTCCTAGCATACTGTACCTATGCAGGGTTAAGGGTGAGATGAGTAGCCTACATCTCACAAAAAACATCTTAGTTTTACAGGCTTTCAACATAACCTTACACAGTACATGCAAAAAATATGCCAAATTACTTTGTCTTTAGTCACAACTAGGGCTTACTAACTATCCCACATTCCAGTATTACACAAACCTCACCTAAAACCAGTATATAACGGACACCGTTTTCCTTGAAAAAAATCAGGAATTGGGATATACTATGCACTCAGCACAAGAGTGGGGCTGACAATAGGGAACAACCTGCTTTCATAAATTGTGAGGCTGTAATTTGTGGTCATTCTGATCTTTGACTATTTTGCCCACAAGATGAGTTTTCTGGGGGACTAAATAACTTGAATAAAAAAGTGATGGCTTCATGCAGTGTTGAATCTCTTACACATGGATGAGGTTTGAGTAGATAGCAAAAATCTCCTGATGGCTGTGTGTATGATGGCTATTCCATTATCATGTCTCTCAGAGGGGGAAATTAATGGGCAGAACTGTAGTGATCAGCTAGATGAGCAGCAGGCAAGGCAACTCAAAAAATGTATTTAAAAGGTCTCTGAAGTTTTACATTCTCCTTACTGTTCTGTTTAAAACTTCATGTAAAAAGTGTTCTTATTTTTATTTTACTTTAATCACATAAAGAACACAATTCTTTGTTATGAATGGGCCTGATAAGGTTAATACACAAAATGTCTACTCTGAAGTTTCTAACTACAAAAAAGTCATGTGCTTATATATTAATAACTGTGCCAGATTTCAAACATTTAAGTCTACATTTGCAAGATTCATTCTGCTGAGCCATATCCATGAATTGCATTATTTTTGCATTCTGTTTTGGCAAGTGATATAGAGAAGGTGACTGCAAACCCTCTGTCTAGGATGAGCTTGTACAATAATAGTTCTTTAGTTTAGGAGGTGATGCCCTATGGTGAATGATTTAGGAGGTGAGACCCTATGATGAATACTTTGAAAGAAAGACGCAGAATTGTTGTTAAGACCAAAGGTGCATACCTTTCATTAACTGGTTAGCATTGCAAACATTTTTTTAAACTTTATGTTCAATCTTTTAGTTCCTGTTTTTGTAAAGCAATCTATAAAACCTTATGTCATAGGTTTTTTCAGTGCCATTGCAGTTTTACTAGAATGGTAATTTTTTTTTCAGTGACTTCAACATCGACCTGCAGGATAAAATTCCACAACAGCATTACAGCAGTTCATGAAGTCAGATATTATGGTGAATAGTCTAAAACTTGATACAGAATCACAGGCAATTCCAATGTTATGAAGCAGTGTTTAAAATGGTGAACATTTTCTCCTGAGCTATCACTTTTCAATACTCTGGGCTTAAATTATTACCATACAATCTGAAGGACAACTACTTATGAACACTTTTACTATTACTGTGTAATTTTCGCCCAAAATATGACTTGTATCAAAAAAAAATATTTTTGGGAGTATAGCCTCTTGCCTTTGGTAAATTTCAGTTTATTGATTTGAACCTTGGAGTATAATCATTTCTTTGTACCATACCATGCATTTAATAATTTTGTTTGCAAGCACTACTAAAGGCATTATAGATTTTATTGTTGTTTCTGCTGTGGCTCTCTGCCTTCAGATATATCCCCAAACCCTTCCTCAATCATTCTCTACCCTTCCAGATACCTTTTCAACTTGGCCTTTCAGACAAATAGGAAAATCCCTTGTACAGACAGGTGGGGGAAGTGCGCAGAGAGTGCATTATATTGACTTGGTACATTGCAGTCTTGACATTTGTAGAGGGCATTTTTGAATACTCCATCACCATATTGCTCAACTCCTCATATGCATTACATACACACATGCCTCTAAATTACATAATTGGCAGCCATCAGATACTAACAGACATTTTCTTTAAATGCCCACTGTTCTCTCCTAGGATATATGAACTGGGGAGAAAAACACTTTTCCTTTATCTCCCAGCCAGGTCCTCACAGACTGGGCTTGATTATTGAACCTGAGTCATGAGGGTCAAAGTCAGAGCTCATTGCTCTACTGTACTCTTGTTGTGAAGGCCACTTGTGTTATTGTCACAGAGTGTGGAATTGCACTGATTTCAAACAAAGCTGCTGCTGCAGTGGAAGTTCCCTTTTCCCCTAAGACAGAGTAGCAACAGAGCTTAATGCATGTGTTTAGGGGAGAAGAAGGTAAAGCTAATACCTGGGAGTTTTGGGGTCTCATACCCACATGAACACAATGAAATTTTAATTCTTTCCTGATCTCTGATTTGCAAACTCTGACAAAAACTCAAATCTGTGTATATGTGAACAAGGCATGCAGCCACTTGAAAACATCCTATATTCATTCTTATAATTACTCCCCTATAGCACACACATACAGACTCATACATGCGTACAAGTGTGTACTACACATCTTCAGAGAAGCCTTACAAATCTATTGAACAGCTACTGTTTTAATTTCCACTTATGCGCTGCATCATGCCTCTTCATTTTGTGAACTGCATATCTTTATCTAACACTGTTGAAGTCCATTTCCACTGCACTAAGTACCTCTTTACAGTCCCCCTTTTATTTCCATATTCCCTAACACCATCTGAAATACATATAGACAGTGCCAAGTATTTTATTACATTTTTTACATAGTGCACATGTTAAAAGTATATGATTTTATATGCTCCTAAACTACATACGTGGATAATATGTACATGAGATGTAATTTTTCCTTGAAATAACTTGGTGTAAATCCTTTCTCTGTTGGAAAAAATACAGTAAAGTAAGCGCAATGATTAGATGGTGAAAGTTATACCACCAAACCAAAGGTTGTGCAAACAAATGTCTACTTGCTCTAGAATTTCATCATACCCTGGCTATACCAGCAATGTAACTGGATGCCATAAAGACTAGATAAATACTACCATATTTTTTGCTTAACTAAAGAAATCAGTTCTCATTATGAGTATTTTGTTGTGTCCTAGTTTTAATTTTATCTCTTCTTTTCACTTTTAAATAAGGAGTGCCAGTTTGATTTGAGTACTGGCACATTATTTGTCTACCCTTTTTCAAGTAATCTCTTACTTTGGAAGACAGACCTTGCCCTCCATCATGAGCTTGTGACTATGTCTGCTAGATTATACCTTTGGAGCTTACATGTTTAACCATAATTACTTTCCATGACAGTCTGTCTGTGCTGGCCACTCGAATGGGTGTGTTTTTTTCTATTTTTACTTCCTTGCTGCCCACAGACCACATATTCACCAGTGTATTGCATGTTGTTTCAGTTGGTCATTTAGAAGGGTGTGTCGACAATTTCTCGGCTACCCACAGACCTTGCTTCCAACAACATCAACAGGTTCTGTGCAGCAAGTGTCCTTCCTGTAAAGGATGAATATGCTGGTTCTTAGAGAGGAACGGATTCACTTACATTTTTTTCTTTAAAAACATAGTTGTTTATTCATATAAATATGAAAATAATAATGATGGTCACTATACACTATTTGCAAAATGACATACAGTCACTCATATTTCCAAGATGCTTGACTAAACTGCTCCTAGATTAAACTGTCTAGAATTGAATTAAACAGTAGGATTCTCCTAGAAGTGTGAATAAAATGGCATATTCAGTACCTGCCCAGCAAATGAGATGTATTAGTAAGTGAAAACTAAAACACTACAAAAACTGTTCTGAAAATGTATTTTCCACCAATACAGAGTTGTGAGTATTAACAGTTCTTTGAGTAGTTTTTAGATTTTTGTTGTTAGAGCTATCTGTAATAAAAGACATAACATAAAATAAATGTAAAATTTATCCCATATCCAGAATATTTGTTGCAAGTCAAGGTAAAAAATAGTTCAGTATTATTAATGTTTGCGGTTCAAAACAGCTAATTAAACTGGGTGATCAGACAACTGCAGACTGGTACCAGATATGAATAAACCATTCATTTAACCACTCTCCATTACAGACATGTCTCTTAACTGCCCAGATTTTCACAGAATGTCCAGATTTTTACCTCATATTTTAGTCTGTTCCTTATAAAATTTATGGTTTTCTAATAAATCAGTGAGAACTTAAGTCACTAAATAATGACAGACTTTTGGATTTCAGACTTTGTAGCCTTCAGAAAATGCATGCTAACACAGAATCCATTATTCTAGCAACTTTCTAACTTTTTAAGAGTAATATTTAAAATCTGACCATATTTTTGATCCTTTGTCTCCCTCATTATTTTGGCTCTGTCCAGATTGAGAGGTAGTTTACAGCAAACTACATTATAAAAAATTCAAAAGCAATTTCAGATTATTAAAATAACATTGATAAACAAGTTTAATTTGAGCAGGTTACAAAGCACATAAGCATGTTTATTGATAGAACTGTAGGCATAATGGCATTCAATAAAATGCAAATAAAACATAACAGATGAATTTCAAAATAAATATAGTAAAACAAATTATACAAGTTTCCCTTTCTGTCCATACAAATTCTTGGATCTATTTCAAAAGTCATAAATTAACACTGTTACATTAGAATGCCACACAGCAAAATAGCTTTAATACCACTATATCTTAAGATCATTAGCTTTTAGTAGAGAACTGTCTCTGAAATTAATGTGGGATTTTTAGAATCATATTAACACACCAAGAAAAATAATTAAAAGAGCAGAGGTCATCACTTAAGAATATGGAATGGATTCCATACACAGTACCAGTTTACAAAACCAAAGAAAGGCTTAATCCAACAGTGGTTGCTGGTTCTATACACAAAACTAGTACATGCTGAATAACAATAGATGAATCACCAAGCATCATTACCACTAAAGACACTGAGTAGTCCCAAGCAACATCTGGGTTCAAACAAATATCCAAAAGGAAGCATTAACATACAGTAAAATTTGAAACAAGACCACTATCTAACACCACCCACATCTGAAATGCAACTGCTGGTGGAACTGTTAAGACATAACATTTTTTTGTTTTACTGGCTGACTATGTTGTACACATCTCATTTCTGTAGCTCTAGTTGAATCTTACAAACTCTTCTGATTGCAAAGTATTGCAATAAGTTTCAGTACCAGAAGTTCCATTTGTTTCATCTACATTTTTTCCCAGGACTTGCAGACTTGGTGGATCTTAACCACTTACTTATCATAGAATAGAATGTTCCTTCCTGGCAGCAAACCACTGACCACTTAAACTGAGACAGCAAAATGTAGTATTCATTGGAATTTGACTGCTCATTTTCTTGTTTTTTTACTTTTTTTTTTTTTTTTTTTTTTTTTTTCATCCCTGGCGACCGAATGTTAACCTGATCTTCTGATTGTACCAGAGTTTTGGCCTGGTCCCAATTCACTGTCAAGATTCTGTTTTCTTGATAATCAAAGAAGTGCTTACGAAGATCGCTTAATGACTTGCGTCATGATTGGTGGAAGGTGCTTGGGTACATACAGCAGGTATGTGAACTGTGCTATTCACTGATAGCACATTTTTTATTTAAATGGTAACAGCCACCTTTTGACATACAATTACTTTGAATTCCAATGTTTTAAAAACCCAAACTACAGTCCACCCTTTTCAGACAAGGCACAAAGTTAACAGTGCTGAAGAGACAAATTGAATGCAGTGATAGCAATCAGAATCACACTTATGACTCTACAGGTTGCTACATTTTTCAGTAGTTGAGAACTAGTTTCACAGAAGCTGCAATTGTGAGTCCAGCAAAATAAAGATAGTAATGTTTCACAGTGATAAGTAAAATATTTTCTCAAAAACTGACATGTCATCCAGAAGAATTTTACATTTAACCATAATCAGAGAAAATGAGAGAAGTAACACAGACAAAATAATCTGAAATTGTACTACCTTCAAATTTCGAATTACAACATTAGATATTACACAGCTAATGGTCTAAATCACATATTTATATTTACAAAGTAGAAGTAATATCTCTTGAGATATTATGATACTATGAAGTAATATAGCAGAACATTTAGTTATTTACTATTCCATGCCTGCCACAGATACTAGTAAATGATATAGTGATGCCCCCCTTTTCCCAGCCCTGTAGGTTAGTGTGACACTATAGTCTATAAATAACCACAACAAATGCATAGCTGCTCTATGCTTATATACTGTATACTGCAACAATGTACAATAGTACTGTGACTTTAAGAAATGATATATCCCATAATGCAATATGGAGAAACTACAAATAATTAGGAGATACAGGAAGCTAGCCTTCATATCTTATGAACATATGTATGTGTTTTTAGGTATGTTTTAAACTGCTTGCGATCTCTAATCTCTCTGGGTTCTACAGGAACAAATATGTTGAAACTGTTCTCACCTCCAGCTTGTCTAAATGGTGGACAAATTAATGTTAGAGCACTATTGTCCTGATTTCTGAGAGAATAGCAGGAGTGTTTGATTTGGTGTTTGCCATATATTTGGCCAACATGCAATAATTGTTTGCAATTCTTCTTATGGGACTACTCCTTATGTTTTTTTTTTTTAATCAAGTAAGCCAGCTAGACCAAAGTGCTTCTTTTCAGGTTACTGACCTGCATGCAGAGAAATACTGATGTAATTAAATTCAGTGATACACAACAAAGCTCACTACTGACAATACCACCCCATCTTGAAATAAGACGCCAGTTAGCATTTGAAAATTACTCCTCACAACTTTAGATAATTAATATGTTTTTATAATCTATAGATATATCATTCCCACTAGTTTGTTTTTTTAGAGCATGACTTTGACATTAGCTCTGCTGTCCAGATCATCATTCACACCTTTATTTTGCTCTTCCACATTTCCTCTGCCCAGGTCATTAGGTCCTACTTCCCTTCTGCTATTGCTACCACCAATACAGCCTCTGCCCTGTCTACCTTAAGATTAGACTTCATCCTTCTGGTAGATTATACTCCTAGCCCCAGAATACCAACCTGTCATGATGTACATGTTTATTTTCCCAATCATCTTCAGAGGCAATGTAAGTAAATTCGGGGTACACCAGTATCTGAAACAAAACAGCGATGACACACAAAATGTCAGCACAATAACAATGATGTTAACAGTTTCTTCACTCATCATGAGTATACTAGTAACTAGCAATCCAGACTCAGTGCATTGTGGGATATATCACTTCTTAAAGTAACAATACTGTAATACATAGTCACAATATATATAAACACAGAGCAGCTATATATTTCATATTATTACATCCCATCCCCTCCCAGAAAGAGAGAGAAAACCTGTGCCTTAAAATTATTAAATGCAATTATAGTATACTGCTAATGCACATATTTAATATTCTTCAAATTTGTTTTTACTCTCTGACTGTTCTGTGTCATTTACACATCAGACAAGCAATTATTCACAAAACAGCAGCAAATGAGGTAGTCATTACTTTTAACAGAACTCCATTAGGTTCATAGGTTCATAGGTTGGTGCTAGGCTATCGACCCTAGGGCCTATGCAAGCCTAGCCATAAAAATTAACACATATTGTATGGGCAAACTCTAAAACAGTGACTTACCTGTCCATATTATCTGAGCATAATCTTGATGATTTGATGAAGTTTGGGCTTCACACCCATTTCAAGTGATATGAATGAAACTAGTACATCGGGAAGGAAAACCATTTGATAATTAAAAAATCAACACTTTGCCTAGAGTCAATTTGTGGAATAGTCTGGGCAGAATAATGTACAGTTATTTTCAAGTTAACAATATGGACTGTCATCACTTATTGCAAATCTGGGACTTTCATTATTCTGAAGGACAATGGGTTATGGTAAAACCTTCAAGGAGACGGGAACATTGACAAGCTGGGGACCTGGATGTGCTTGGCTGAAACACCTAGGAATAATTATCTGGAACTCAGCATTCTGGCATAACCTGTACATATCTCTGATTCCATCCAACTATGGTGGCATCTTTGGTTTGTACCATTTATGACTTCAGTTCATCATTGTTTTTGCCCTGCAATACCAACTAACTCCTGCTTCCTTTCCTCCACTAACTTCATGTCCACTGGTTGGCCTGGCTGAAGGATAGGTAGTGGCTGGATGGAAAATCATCTGTCAAAGAATCTCTTGTAAAAAGGTTTAGCTGTCTGATCAGTTTGTATTATAAACTCTTATGGTAGAGTTTTTGACTTGAATTTGAACTCCAGCATTGTCGTACTACTCCTTATTTGTCTTCCAAGCATTAGATGTGAAGGGCTTACTCAGTATGACACGACAGCTCTGTGAGAATCTGGCTGCGACATCTTTTTCCCTGTTTAGGCTGCCCTCTCAATGGCACTATTTGATTGAGGATAATACGGTTTGATGTAAAATATGAGGAACCATAGTTATCAACAAACTTCTGGAATTAATTTGCTACTATTTCCATGCCATTGCCTGTATCTAGTTTAGCGGGTATTCCATATCTTGCGAGTATAGTCATAAGCCTTGATATTTGTTGGTGTGTTGTAATTGCTGGGTACAATAGTTGTATACGTGAGAGCAATAGTTCACTGCTTATAATTTGCTTTTACCCTCAAATTCACACATTAGCATCTATCACTTCTAAAGATTTTGTGGTAAGGGTATTGGCAGTAATGAGTCTCTTCTGTGAGATAGTTTATGGATATTACAAATATAACTCTTTGGCACAGGCTTTGCAATGACTACATTAATGGTAGAACACCACACTGACATTTTGGCTCTTTCACAATATTCTTTTAGGCCTTGGTGTCTTTCTTCATCTGCTTTAACCCTGCTGCATATTGTGATGAGGTAATTACTGTTTTCTCTTGGTACAGTAGCAAGCCATTGTGTTTGGACAAGTGTGCTGTGATAGTGTAATACTTAAATATTAGATGTTTTGCCTGTGTTCAGAGGTTGGTTATCCATCTCAGAAATATCTGAGAGTATGTAACTCACAGTCATTTTTGGTAACTTGTTTCAACTTGCTACAGTGTTTTTTGTAGTCACTGGTCACGTTGTCATAATGCTCTGCACAAAGGCAGCAATACCTTCTTCAACACCTGAGTTCACCTTTCTGGAAAACATGTCAACCATGATCAACAGTTTCCTAGACACATGATCTACTCTGGCATTGAATATCTTAGTCTCATGAATAACCCTTGACATCCTGGTGATGCCATGTTCAAATCAATGGAACTGATCAGTGGAGCCGGTAGTTTGGTCAGTCTTGAACAGAAACAATCTAGCCCCAGTAGGTATCTGGAGAACTTGCCATATGCCCCTTGACTTGCAAGGCTCTCCTTTTCAATGTATGAGTATCTCTGTTCAGTATAGGTTACAATCATTGAGCAATAAGCAATAGGTCTTAGCACTTTTCATTCATCTGAAGTAACATACCTAGGCTATGTACTAGGCTATGTATCAGAGCTTAGTAATGCTGGCTCAGTGACATCACAGCATGCTAGCACTGGAACAGTTCCTTGCATTTCTTTCATTCTGCTGAAGGATGTGAGTTGAACATTTCCCAATGCCCAGGGTATGTCTTTTTTTTAGCAAATCTGTCAGTGGTTTTGGCACAAGCTTGCCCAAGAAGTTTATCAAGGTCAGGATCTATCATACCTCCATCATATAGGCTGGACTCTTTAGCTTTGCTATTGCTCTGACATTGATTACTTCTGGTCTGATCCCACCAGCACTTACTCTGTGGACAAAATATTGATGCTCACCATATTCAAAGCATTTGTCACTATTCAGTTTCAAATCTCTGTTGTTAATGGTTAGGAGTACTTCCTTTAATCTTGAGGTCACATGTCTCTTTATGAGGACCAAACATCAATATATCATCCATCCCAACAACAGTGTTGCATCCTTTCAACAGATTGCTCATCCTACATTGAACTATTTTGGTGCTTAGGTTATATCAAGTGATAGTAAGCCTTTGCTTGTTCTATAGGGATATTTACAAAAAACATCTTGAAGCATCTAATGTAGGGAATACTTTGGCTTCGTCCTGCTCTGATTGTATATATTCTGGTGTTGGTAAAATAAAATGTTCTCAAATGATTGAATTACTAAACTTTTCAAGACAGCACATATTCAAATGCTATCTTTCTTTTCAATGACTAAAACTATTGGCACACACATTAGTTGGTTCCATTCACACTTTTAATTACACCATGTGCTTGCATTCATTTAGGTTCTGCCCCAGTGGTACAGTGGATAGTGTTGCTGCCTCAAGACCAGAGGATCCCTGGTTTGATTCTCAGCAGGGGTGCCCTCTGTGAGGAGTCTGTATGTCCTGCCTATAATTGTGTGGGTTTCCTCCAGGTGCTCTGATTTCCTCACACATTCCAAAGACATGCAGTAGGTAGATTGGACACTAAATTAGTCATAGGTGTGTGTGGTATGGAAGAATTACTGTGGCAGGGCTAGCCACCTGGCAGTGTGAACCTTGGCTCTAGATGATTGTCACTCTTGAAGTAACACCCTGACCCCATTTGCAAAATGGGTTGTGGATGGATCTAATTTAGGCAGCACAGGAAATGGTACTCTTCTGGTTGTTGTTACAACATATGGGATAAGCATTTAGTTTTATTTGCATCTTTACTGGTTCAGAGTTAGGAAGATCAGTTTCATCAAACACATCTATATTGACTTTGCTTATTCTGGCAATCAGCAACATGCTGCATGCCACAGGTCTGCTGCAGAGATTATTTATATATGGAACATTTGGCGCATAAGTTAAAGTTCAGATTTGTGCATTTTCTACTCAGACAGGGTTAGAAATGTGTCAATGCACATGCATCTGCTTGCACAGCTACATAGTCCTATCTCCGCTTCAGGGAAGTGGAGCACATCAAGAAGCTTCTATAGGAAGCATTTGATATCACAGTAATGTTGGCTCCAATATCAATATTAACATTCACTGAAGGTCCAAAACTATAAAGGCTTCCTTCTAATCCATTGTTTGGTAGAACAGCTGCTAAAAAACATTTTCTGAACACTTTTCTTAGTTTTATTTTCAGCGGTCATGTTTTTAATTAGCTTAGAGTTACAAATACCAGCAAAATTTTCTATCAATTTACATTTCTTACACCTTCTGTCTAGAAGCATAGCTAGGATTAGGCAAACGGGGTAACTGCTCCAAGTGCAAGATGTTATGGGATATGATTGGCAGATGCTAATGGGGAGGTATTGCAGTACTATCATTCAGAAATGAATGCCATTACAGTATTTGTGGTCACAGCTTAAGCAGTAACGTGCTCCTGGCATTGTATTCGAATTGTAGTTGTGCATTTGTATTTTTGTGTTTGTTACAGATTCAATATCAGAAGAGCTTTTTATTTATTCTTTTTAGTTTGTTTTTTTTTTGTTTGTTTCTCAACTCTGAGTGAGCTGAGAGAAGACCCTTTTTGCGCTCCTCACCTTACAGTTGTGGGGGGGCACCAGATTGGGGAACTCTACCAGGTGCCAGGCAAGGTAGCTACAGTTCATTTTCTGCTCAGTGCAGTACAGTACTCTGACTTAGCATGAAAATGATTGCATTGTATGCTTTTGCCACATTTACACTTTCTCTGCTTCTTATACCCACACTAATCCCGTTTACTATCCTACTTCTTTTTAAACTTGTCATTTTCTCTACTTTTTAGCTTACACATACATCATTTGGTATATTTATTTTAAAATATTGTTTCTTTACTAGTACAGCCTCTTTAGCAACGTGCATTACTTGTTCTGAAGCTAAATTTACTTCTAATTGTAAACTTTTGAGACAGCCAACCTAACTACCATTCTGTCTCTAACTTGGTCATCTTCCTTTTCATCTAGTCATATACGTGACTTATAAAAAGATTGACACTTTCACTTTTAGCTTGGATACATCTGCAGAAGCAAACTGTTTCATGTATAATGTTGCATTTTAGGACAAAATAGTCATTGGGCTTGCTAACTACAGACTCATATGAGATACTTTGGTATTTAGCACAGATGGCAAAAGCTCTAAGCTGTTAATAACCTTCTGATTCCTTACACCTTCATTTGCCTAGTGTATGATTTGAAGTCATTTGGCAGCACTCCTGGGTTGGCCCTGAAAAGGGACATTTATGTTCGGTTTGCTTACCTGTTCAATAAAAAAGATAAAATAAACACTCCGGTTTTCAGAAATGAGTTATGTTTTGCTTCCCCTTCTGCTTCCTTGGCATGGCATACATGTTTACCTAGATTTCTTCTGTTTTTTTTTTCTAACTTCACTAATGCTGGCAAGGCAAATGGCTTTGCAAAGCCAAGTATCTCCGGTTAATTAAATTTTGTCATATTTAATCAAACGTTGGCTTTCTAGAGTTAATGATTTACACTCATTAAAATGACCACTTTGCACTTGTTTGACATGGCCAAAAACTGTGAGTTTAATATCAGGTTAAAACAGCTTATTGTGAGCTTGATGGCATCCATATGACTTATTGGCCCAATTTTCTGGTCTAAAATGGTGTTTTCAGTATTTCTTTCGAAAAAGCATCCCAGTTCTGACACCATGTCAGAATTCACAACTTTGGTTACCCAGTCAGCTTCATAGGCAATGTAAATAATACCAGGAAACACCAAGAGTTGAAGTAACACAGTAACTTTAATGTCACACAAAATAGTAGCACAGGAAGAAAAATGTTAGCAGCTTCTTCAGTCATCACAAGCACACTAGCAATTGGCAAACCAGACTCAATGCATTGTACGATACATCACTTTTTAAAGTGACAGTGTTGTTGTTCATATTTGCAATATATGTAAATACAGAGCAGCTATACAGTTCTTATCATCATAGCCATACCTTTTGGTGGCTGACCTATGTACATGTCACTTCTTCACAGGTCAGGGGTCATACCATCCCACCAGATAGGTTCAATGTCCTTCCATCCCCACTTACAAATTTCATATCCTACTAGCTCATTCATTAACAGGCATAGCTTTCAATTTATTTATTCAAGAATCAGGGACAAAGCCAAAAATAAAGGTCTGAAATCTGGACAAATTTTAAACATCATGCTGATTCACTTAGAAAGTTAATAAAATAACAGATTTTGCATTAACATGAATTTACTGAATAGTAATATGTAAGAGACACTAACATTTGGCATTACTGACTGTAATCTGCATTGATTTACCAGAAAATCTAAAATTTTACTAGCAACAGGGCAAACATATGAGACAAAATCAGAGACAGTTGAGAGGTGCACTAGCAAGACCCATGTCCTACCAATCTGGGCAATCCTATTTTTTTTTATTTCCTAGTATTCCTTGGTTTTCTACCCTTTTTTATCTGTCTTAACTCTCTTAGTCTCTGTTATTGCTGTCTGATCCTCAGGCCATACCTTTCTCTCTCTGTCTACTCTGGTATACTCCTTTTCTTTAGAGATGAGTGGGTAAGATGTTGTCTTTATTAAATGTTGTTGAAAAAGGCAATCCCTTTGCTGAACTGACAGACGAGTCAGGTCTGCTCATGTCTCCAAGGCGAATAGCAAACAGGCGAACTTGTCTTCTCTAGAACTTGACATCAGGCCATAATGACAGACAAATAAACAAATTCTCTTCTAATTTGGCTGGAGGGATGGGTGCCAGCAATTTTATTTGGTTTCCCAGTCTGATCTTGCTTCTCAAATCCATCCTTCAGTAGCTCATAGCCTTACTGCAGCAGAAGAAAAATAAAGACAGAAAAGAAAATACAGGGATTAATCACATGATGTGCATTACTATATAGTGTACAGGGATTAATCACATGATGTGCATTACTATATAGTGTACAGGGATTAATCACATGATGTGCATTACTATATAGCGTACAGGGATTAATCACATGATGTGCATTACTATATAGTGTACAGGGATTAATCACATGATGCGCATTACTATATGGTGTCTTTCAAAAACCGAGGCAAGCTGTAAATTAAATAAACTACAGTGCTCTTTTGTTTCATAGCAAGTAGTAAATTGCACTGCTTTGAGAAAAGTGCAATTTCATGTGACATTCTATTAGTATTCAATTCACCCAAAGTTACTTATAATGAGTATAAAAAGTGAACTTACTACTTTAATTAGTTACATTTGATATTTCTGTGACTTTATTTGTTCTCTGACACTACTCTGTGCTGTCATACACATTCAGTAATGCTTATCACTTCCTGGATAATGAACTAAGAAAATGTAATAAAAATAGTTTAAAAGCCTCAAAAAAGACTTCAGTTGCTACATGCACTGTAGTTTTATTAGATAAAGCAAGTAGAACTGCAGAAGTGGACAAGCAGGTACTTGAATATAAGCATACAATAGAGGGTTGTCATTGTTCAAAAATATGCAGATTGATTGGACAGTCCGATTAGCATGCGCATCGGAAATCAACTATGTCCAAAAAGGAAAAAAGTCTGGTTGTTCAAGTCTTGTTGAACCGCCAGACTCTCTATTTGAATATACCTGATTACTCCAGCAGGGACCTATTTTCCAAGGGACAGGACAAAATATGGGAAAACAATGTTCAGCTGAGAGGTGTGGTTACAGTCAGTACCATCAGTCATACTGCTGGTAACCATACCAAGCAGAAGTTTGCAGAATAACCCTGATTTTCCGCACTCTGTTGCCCAGTTTCTCATAATATTTTTCTGGTAAATCACTGAGGATTATTATCAGTCAATGGTACCAGACATTAACTTTCATATTTCCTGTTCATAGAATGCATGTTGATGCCTATACCTGTTGTTCTATTTACTTTTTAAGTGACTTAATATTTAAAAATTATCCCTAAGTTTGCCCTTTGTCACTCCATTATTTTTGGCTTTGTCCAGAATTCTAGAACAAAGCTGCTGAGAAGTAAGCCTACGTGTGTGTTGCTATTGCAGGATTTACCTATATTTGGCTTTATTTAATCATACAGGCTTTACCCTCATGATCAAACAATGACAACTGTGGATAAATCTTGCAGTATCCATACCCATCTGAGGATTATTGCTGTAAAGTTTTCACCTCCCAAAAGAGATACTCTCAGCTCAGCAATCTGAAAGAAGCATTTACTTATGACATTTAAGATCAGGAGAAAGAAAGACAAAACAAGAATAATTAAGATGAGCAAAGATAATTTGTGAAAATATATCACATGACTGAAATGATCATAGAATGTGAAGATGGCAAGATGAAATGAAGAATGTAAGATAGATGGGGCAACACTGCTTATGCATTTTGTCTGGAGGGAGAGGTACGTATCCCAGAGACTACCCCATCTCTGGAACAGGCTCCCCATCCATGGGAAGCAGAGTTCCTACCTAACCCAATTCAAGTGCAACTTGGACAATTGGATGTGGAACAGGAAATTCATCCCTGGTTTGGCACCTATGTCTCTACTGAACACAGGCAACCTGTAAATGGCTCATCTCCCAGGCCTCTGCTTGTAAATGTTTCATCTCCCAAACCCCTGCTCACATTTTTCAAGGATATCAGAACTTATCAGAGATTTGGATGCATGGCTAAACTTAAAAAGGCCCTTGTGATCATTAACCTAGTAAACACCTCCATCCATCCTCAATTCCCAAGGCCCTTGTGATCAGTAGCCTAGTAAACACCTCCATCAATCCTCAACCCCCTTCTCCCATTTTGCACATGGAGTCAGGGTGTCACTTCAGCAGTGACAATCATCTTGAGCCAAGGTTTACAGCACTGGGTGGCTATCCCTGCCACAGTAGTTCATCTGTGTCACTCACTCGCACACTCTCACCTATAGCCAATTTAGCCTGACCAATTCACCTACTGCATGTCTTTGGAATGTGTGAGGAAACTGGAGCACTGGGAGGAAACCCACGCAACTGCAGGGAGGACACGTAGACTCCACACAGAAGGCTCAGATCATGCATATTTCTTTTCTTACAAGTCCTGATGCAAATCTACAATTTATGGATTGCTGCAGGATATCTGTGCCTGAGAATGAATGATGAGCTGTGAAAAGACCTTCTTGGCACACATAAAGATGATAACACTACTGCCTATAGACTTTGATCCTTATTTGTCTATTTGAGGTTAAAAAAAGTTTAGCCAGAATCTTTATGACAAAAAATAAATAAATAATAAAACATAAATAACAAAGCATTCACACAGGTGACATATCTCTAACCTCTTTGTGAATTTTTTAATACAACAATAATTGAAAAACATCAAATATTGATGTTTACAGCTTTGAATACTTTTCCTAATACTACTACTCATTTGATACATGCCTTTCAAATACCCAGAGTTTCACAGAATTTCTGAATTTTTGCCTCATATTTCTGGTCTGCTCCTTATAAAATTTGTAGTTTTCTGGTAAATCATCCAGGCTTGTAGTCTCTAAATAATGGCAGACATTTGAGTTTCAGAATTCATATCCTTGAGAAAATGCATGATAATGCAAAACTTGTTATTCTAGTAACCTTCTCATTTCGTAAGAGCAATATTGTTTAATCTTATTGGTTTGGGATTTTGGCCCTTTGTCCCGCGATTATTTTTGACTGTTTCTAGAATTCTTGAACAAAAGAATATAGAAGTATGAATTTTAACACTGAGTTAAAAGAAATGACGCAACAAAGTTACACTGGAGAACTGATACATTTACTGCCTAAGAAGGCAGAAAATCCAGGTATAACAGATCCATTCGACCTCTACTCTACCAGTATGACTACAGCTATAGTAAGATTTATCAGATATGAATTTCATCAAACTTAATCTAGAAATTGATCTGAACTGCCCAAATTATATTAACATTGTCATTATCATAAAAAGAAGTGGTAAAGTTTCATTACTGGCACCTGCAGCAAGAATAAGATGAATTTACTGCATGCAAAGAATCCTACTTTGCATTACCATAGGGAAACTTCCTAGTGAGATACACACCACAAAAGTTATATATGTTATACATGAAGAGCAGTTGGGTATTGTGAAAATGAAGCCATACTTTGCTTGGTGATCAAGTACTGACATGTAAATTGACAACTTAGTTAACAATTTCATTGGATGACATACAGTCTAGAATCCATAACCAAAAGTATGTCTGCATTGCTGTCAGTGCCATGTCAGCATATCCATACTCATTTTGCAAAACACTTCATGAACCCTGTTTTTAACTGCAGTGGATACACAATGTAAATTTCTACAAGTTATTTACCTGAAGTGAGCCACAACTGAAAAGACGTCTGGAAACAGTACTTCTCTGGAGTGTTGTGCCATTGTGGTTTGGTAGTAAGAATAGACCACACTTAACCACAGACGAATTCTGAACCAGCACTACACAGAATGGCATCAAGCACTTCATGATGGTTTAGCAGAAATATTTGTTCAAATATTCAAAAATAAGTCATTAGCAGAAATATTTATTCTAATAGTCAAAAAAAAATGTCATGAATACCATGACACCTGAACATAAAGCAATGCAGCATAGCACAGATAATTTTATTTTTGCATCTCAAGACTCAGTCTGTTCAACCACCAAGTCTTTGTTAGCAATATTGTTTTGCAAAAAAAAATTGACTTCACAGCTGGACAAATTTAAAATCTTATATGGAAGAGCAGTGCAGGAAAAACTATTTTAGTATATGAATAAGAGATCAGCTGTGTAATATATAGTATGTTTTAACACTTGATTATAGGCAGACAAATGGCAGCCTGGTCAATCTGCCTCAGCAGCAGGCTCTGTGATATACATATTAGATGGGGAGAGGGCATATGTATATACCAGTAGATCAAATGAATATGGCATGACAGATGGATGAAAACTGCCATACTCTTAATATGATGGATGTCTTGTGCAAACACTCACCAATGTACATTTTTTTTACTAATGCTGAAATTCTTATGATTTAATTTTGAGTTACAACAGCAAAGTCATATTCTTGCTTGCACACCTTTGTAGATTATAAATGCAAGAAATCTATGATGACTTATTCAATCAAGTGCATTCTCATATGAGTCCATTGCTTCCTGAAACCATGTAATTACAATCAGTAATGATAACATATCTAAAATGTAAGCTTCCTGTTCCCTGACTATTTAAGGACAAATTTAAACTGTACACAGGTACTACAGCTTTGTCATCTGCAATTCCCATGTTTGAGAATAATCTTTAACAAGAGGAGTGTGAGAATCCCTGCAGAAAAAGCTACTTTTGTGCTTTTCTTTGATTGTAATTTCTTTAACTTCACCTTGAGTCCATTTAAGGACTGGGGTGTAGTTATTTGTACTTTTCTTATGTAGCATTTTTGTTGGAATGAGTGGATGTGTTTAGGAACTGGTCATTTAAGGGCAGAAAATATGAGCAGATAAACGTGTGAGAATCCCTGTAGCATAAAGCTGCATTGCAACTTTCTTTTTGGGTTGTAATTTATTTAACTTCGCCTTAAGTCCTTTTAAGGGCTGCATGTAGTTATTTTTATTTTTCTTGTGTAGCATTTTTGTTGGGATGAGTTTGTATGCTTAGGAACTTGTCATCTGGCTCATTTACTGCATTTAAGGGCAGGACATATGAATGGCCACTAGTTAGTTTATGCAGCTTGGCAATGCAAAGATGCATTTTTGCATCTTTGTTTAATGTGGTAGGTGTGTTAGGTTGCTGGTTGTAGATGATGGAATAAATTGATAAATTCTGCCTTTTGGATTTATTGGAAATGGAATTTCTATCTAAATGTGAGGTATGTGAAATATATAGCAATATTTTTTGAATAACTGCGACTTGGAGAAATTACTTTGTAAAATAGGTAAGGAACTAAAAATTCAATGTAGATCTGGACTTACCAAATCTACTGTTGAAATAGGGATTACATTTGATTTTGATATAAGTAGTTCACACTTGTTTCCCATGGTTAAAGTGCTAAAAATAAAGAAACTCCATCTCTGTCTATTAGTACTGTTGATAAAGAAAGTGAAGGTAAATATGAAGTTGGATTAAATAAAATGTTACGCAGACCAATAAGGGGACACACACTATAGTGAATGGTATCTCAGTGCTGAGGGATAGTAATTTAAACCAAACCTAAAGGAGTTGTGTGAAAATCCTGATCTTGTGCCAGCAGGAAATGGAGTAAAGAGAGGTTTTAACTATAATGAAGCAGGAAAACAAGGCATTTGAATTATTAAGAAAGAAAAGGAGAAGAGATCTGAGAGAGTCAGCCATGATTTGAGAAGACAATGTTGAAGTACAGGAAAAAATCGAACCAGAATTTGTTTAACAGTAGTAGTAGAAATGTACTAATTATAGGTGATTCAATGTTACAAATGATAAGACATCTGATATTTGAGAAAAAAGATGTTGTAACCTTGACCTGTCTGAGAGGGTGTATGATACAGGACATTCTTTTGGCTTTAAAAGGGCTGTTTGAGAATGAAAAAAAAATACAATATGGCTTTATAGCTGCAGGGATAAGCAATGTGGGCAAATGTAGTAATTTCTTATTTAATAGTTATGTGAAGGATATTTCTGAATTTAGTATGTAAAAATCATTTGAACTTGTTTTTCTTTTTTTTTTTTTTTTGTGATGCTATTCCAACTTAGAGGTTTGAGCAGGTATGTAATAAAGTGGCTAGAGGATTTACAAATAACTTAAGAAGACTATGTCTTGAGGGTTATCCTGAAGTTGTATTCTTATGGGAAGAGATGGTTTGCAATTCTAGATTTTCTGGTATTGATAAGTTATATTAAGTTATATTGGTAATAGGTTTCTTTTTAAGAAACTTATTAACTATGTGAATATTTTTTAGAGGGGGAAATAAGATAACAGACAATTATAAATCTGAGAAGATGTCTTGTTTGAAATGTTTGAGGTATAATACAAGAAGTCTAAATAATACATTTTCTTTGTTTGAAGCAAGAAGTAAGTGCACTTCTATTGATATATTCTTGATTACAGAAACTTTGTTTTCTGATAAAAATCATCCACCTAGTTTGCCAGGTTATAGGGGATACATAATTTCAGACAGCATTGAAAAGGTGATAGTGTTTCTATCGGGTCTATATCAGAACATCGAAGTATTAAAACTTCGAATGTTCTGATATCGAACACTATTCAGTGAATGCTAAGAATAGTGAAGCTGCAGAACAGTGGATTCTTTGCTCAGGAAAGAATTTGGTTGGACATTTCTGTGGCTTCGCTATTCTTAGCGCTGTGGTGGAAAGTTATGGGTTGGGTTCAGGTAAGTGTGCGATTGTATGTTAGGGTTAGGGGCGGGTTAAGTGAGTTAGGGTTAGGGTGCGGGTTAGGCGTGTGTGTGATAGTGACAGACTTTAGGGTTAGGGGTGGTTTAAGTGCGTTAGGGTTAGGTCGCGGGTTAGGTAAGTGTGCGATAGTGACGGACCTTAGGGTTAAGGTTTGGGTTAAGGTAAGTGGGTAGATAGTAGTGTATGTTTAGTTTAGTGTAGCGTTAGATGTAGGAATTTAAGTGTATGTGTGTGGTTGCTGTTTGTTTGATGTGCTTGTGTTGTGTGTATGTGTTTCAGAGCAGCAAATTTTTTCCATGGGAAAAAATTTGTTGTTCTGAATGTTCGATATTTTCTTGTTTTGGGGCCAATGAAATAGCGTTTGCTATTTTCATCTTTCGATAATGTGATATAAACGCTTTCTATCTATGTAAATGAAAATTTACCCTCTTACTTGATAAATAATAGTGAATAGTTTGAAATTATTTCAATTAATATCAAATGTAATTTTGTCAGCTTAGGGTATGTTTATTTTATAGACCCCAAATTTTATATCTATTGAGAATAGGTAGTTTAATAAAATTATTTTCGCTACTTTTGAGAATGGATATGAGTTTGGATTTCAATGCTCCAAATATCCAGTGGGAGAAAACCAATAGTCATAAGGGTGTAATTAATTATATAATGAAATCTAGTTTTGAACCTGGCTATAAACATATTGTAGAGATGACATCTAGAGTTAATAATCCATTGGATACTGTTTGGACTAATTTATATAAGAACACTTTAGAATGTACTATTGAACCAGAATTAGTGGGATCAGATCATAACAGTAATGCATGGATATATGCTCCAACTTCTTCTCATATTCATATCCAATCAGAAAAAAAGAAGTGTAGACAGGCATGTTATAGGACTGATTATTGCAAGATAAATAAGGTAATAAATAATTAGAAATGGAAGGATGAGTTGTATTATCTTGATATTAAAACTGATTGAAAAAAATACTCCTTCTTAAATGAAATTATTGGAGAATATGCCCCATTAGCCTCTGCAAGAGTAACAGCTTCTAAAACTCTTTGGCGGAATAATGAGCTAGAAAAGGTTAAGAAGAATGTGATTATGATGGAGAATGCTTAGAAATCAACCTAGTAGAAGTAATGAAGAAAGATATAACAAAGTTAGTGCTATCCTTAGAACAGTTAAGAACAGTTCAGTATGAGTATGAGAGAACATTAGCTAGTCAAACATTGGACAACAAGAAATCTTTTTTCAGAATGTCTATAAAGGGAATTCTTTGTATTATAACATAAAGTGAAATCATAATTTAATAACTGATTTGGAGTTTTCGGTTAATATATTTGCAAATGCATTAGTATTACCACAAGTTGGTGTTATAGCTAAAGGCCATTCTCTCTTTAATAGTAATGAATTATACCCTAATATATTTAAAATTGGATGTGAACGGTTGTTTAAGATTAAATCAAGCTCTTTGGCTGGACCTGATGGGATAAATGGGTATTTTTTTTAACATTAGAATATAGTCTGTTATTGCTAGTTTATTGAATTTATTCAAGAGATTTAAAAAAAATAAGTTTGTACCAGAACTATGGAAGGAGGTAATTGTATTCCCAATACCTAACTGTTGGCAACTTGTCTTTAAGCAATAACTTTAGACCAATTATTCTGAATTATTTCTGGGAAACTGCTTTGAAACAGTGGTTGCTAAGTATATTATAGACACCATGGGTTGGAACAGGGAAATGTTTCAACATGGTTTTATTGTGGGTATATCATATCAGATGAACTTATTATCTATCACCCACTGTAGGAGGCATTGGATGAGGAGCTGACTGTTAATGCTGTATATCTGGACATGGCAAAAGCATGTAATACTATTCCCCATCATAAGATAATCTCTATAATGGTTGCAAATAATCTGAAACACGATAGTATACAGTGCATAAATAATTGGCTCTCCCAAAGAGCTTGTAAGATAAGAATCAAAAATACCTTTTCAGAAACAAAATTAGCCTTTTCTGATGTTCATTCTGGATCTGTCCTGGGATCTGTGTTTTTTGGATTCTTTAGGGCATATGTTCCTATTCATAATGGCTTGTGGATATGTAAATATGCTGATGGCCTTAAGGATTGTTCAGTTATTACAAATCTGTAAGATCATAATATTTATTTCAGCTACTGCTAATAAAATGTAATTTAATTTTAAGAAGATGTATTATACATTAAAAAAAATAATCCATGTTATCTCTATGTAATGAATAGTTGTTTTATTAATGCATTAACATCTATGTAGTGTGGAAATGTCACACCTCAAGCAGCCTACATACACATCATGTATTCCAGAGCATTTTATGAAAAATAAACTTAAAACCATAAGATAAACAACTTTAACTATTCTATTAACAATAAAGGCCATTAAAACTGCACAAATAGCAATGTTATCAGTAAGAAATATTCTTTGCAGTAATAATAATCAGTGCATTCATAGGCTTTTCCATAAATACTGTAATATATTATCCATCCGCCCATCCATCCATCCATCCATCCATCCATCCATCCATCCATCCATCCATCCATCCATCCATCCATCTGTCCATCCATCCATCCATCCATCCATCCATCCATCCATCCATCCATCCATCCATCCATCTATCCACAACCCCTTTTTCCCATTTTTGCACGGTTTACTATCAAAAGAATGAAATTAATTTGATTGATATTCATTTGGTCGAAATCATTACATTGACAGGTCATAATATCGACGCCAAAATGTCTACATTTAAATGGTCGACACACACCACAAACTAACACAAGTGTTTTTTCGTGGGGGGGGGGTTGTGCCCCCCTGCACCCCCCACACCCCCCGCTACTTATATATTACAACTCCAGGATCGCACAGCAGTGCGTGCTGACAAGGATAAATCCTTGCCTGTTGTCAACATAAGGTCGACAGAAAGTCAACAGCACTGTCTGTCACCCAAATGAACTACTTAATATTAATTAGTCAACCAAATGAATGTTAGACCAAATTCATTTCAATCTTTTGATAGTAAACCTTTTTGCACATGGGGTTGGGATGTCAGTTCAACAGTAACAATCATCTAGAGCCAAGTAGGATTGGTTTATTAAGTGTAATATATTGTAATGCACACAAACCCCAAATTCTTTTCTTTTTTTGTAAACTTTCACAAATGTTTATATTTTCATATCTTGAAAACTGTACGACCTAAACATTAAGTGTCAGAACATTTTTCTTTACCAGAACTAAGGTTTTGTATGGCAAAAAGAAACTCCTCCTTGCATGCATGTTTATTTGGATGTTTACAGAAATATGAAAACAAATGTGTAACTGTATAATTATCAAAATAAATACTATTGGATATCCCACAAGATGTACAACTTATAGTGCAAATATCAAAGACAGTGTCCTTCAAGAAAATCTAGGGTTTCACTTAATATTATGCAGCAGATTGTAAGTCACTCATTTTTTGAAGAATGAAGTACATATGAAAATGCTTCTTATTTTCATAATTACTAGCAAATAAATAGCATTATACAACTACCCCCCATCAATATTCAAAAATGTGCATGCTGACAGCGTGCACGTTGTAAATCCAAGTTATAGTAATGGAAAAAGGTCTGGTCGCCCAGACTTTTTCCATTACTATAACGGATACAGCAACACTGTCTCGCTATGTTAAACAAGTTTAACATAGCGAGACAGCTTTACAAAAAGCAACGGAGATTCTCCGCCCAGACTTTTTCCATTACTATAACTCTTACAGCAACACTGTCTCACTATGTTAAACGAGTTTAACATAGCAAGACAGCTTGAAAAAAAGCAATGGAGATTCTCTGTTTCTTTTTCTAAAGCTGTCTCGCTATGTTAAACCCATTTAACATAGCGAAACAAGTTTGTAAAAAGCAACAGAGATCTTGCTTTCTCGGTTGCTTTTTTTCAAAACTGTCTCTCTAGGTTAAATGGGTTTAACATAGTGAGGCAGCTTTAAAATAAGCAATGGAGATTTCCGTTGCTTGTTTTAAAGCTGTCTTGCTATGTTAAACCCATTTAACATAGCAAAACAGTTTGTAAAAAGCAACGGAGATCTTGCTTTCTCTGTTGCTTTTTTCAAAACTGTCTTGCTATGTTAAATGGGTTTAACATAACAAGACAGCTTTAAAATAAGCAACGTAGATTTCCGTTGCTTATTTTAAAGCTGTCTCGCTATGTTAAACCCATTTAACATAGCAAAACAGTTTGTAAAAAGCAACGGAGATCTTGCTTTCTCCATTGCTTTTGCCCACAGCTCTGATGTACTGCATAGGCGTACGCATGCGCAGTACATCAGAACTGCCGCAGAATACCAGACAGCTGTGGAAGGGCAGCAAGGGGGCATTATACAATGCCATTATTTAAGAAAAGTAATTATTTCTTTTCTTAAATAATGTCATTGTATAATAGCAATAACCCACTTCTGGGTGTGGGTAATGCTGGATTTACCCACGGTTGGCTTTGTTTGGCCACTCGGGCTTCACTCTCGTGACCAAACCACACCAACCGTGGGTAAATCCAGCATTACCCACACCCAGGCATGGGTTATTGCTATAATATTCCAATATTGCGTGATATAAACCAGCACTGACAGTGAGTTGTGCTGTCTCCCACATTAGTGTTTTACACCATACACCTCAATAACTTTTAGGTATTTCCATTATGAAAAAATGTGAACATACATTTTAAAATATAAATAATAAGTGGCAAAGATTAATTTCTCCACTGCAGCACATCCTGGAATAACAATCTTAGTGTAATTTTGTTAATAACTCCTTGCCCTTTCCAGTACTGCCTATTACTAATAGCCGTGGTGGTACAGTGGTAGCGTTGTTACCTCACAGCACGAGGTTCTCCTGTTCGATTCTCAGCTGGAGTGCCTTCTGTGTAGAGTCTGCATGTGCTCCCTGTGGTCGAGTGGCCTACAAAAGACATGCGTGAATGGGCATGCCTTTGCTGAAGGTTGGGCGTCGGGCCGGCAACTCGGTACCATAAAAATCGACTGCCAATCATTAGCAAACCGGAGTTCCGCTGTGGCGACCCCTAAATGGGAAAAGCCAAAAAGACAAACAAACAATTAGCTGATAAGTCACTTAGTTAATGAAGCCTGATCCAAAAAAGTTATGGACACCATAAGGCAGCATGGGTATGAACTGGAAGTAAACAAAAAGGCATTTTAGGATTGAGTGAGTTAAGAAGTGGAACAGTATTAAGGATTTAGAGATTGATATTGATAAAGCATTTAGTTTTGATACCCATTTAATGGAAAGAATAAGAAGGTGTTATAGTAAGTAGGGCTAAGGATGTTTTATTACTCCTCTTTAAGATGTTAATAAGACGGTAATTGAGTATCGAAAATCTGTGTGTTTGTACAGTAGGACTCTGACTGAAAGACTTGAAAGGATATAAATGTTCTTTACCTTGCAAATAAGAGGATTGAGGTTGTTTGGGGGGACTTAACTGTAATCCATAAATTATTTCTTTCTGATTCTTATACTGTTAGTGTAGATAATGTTAAACTATAGTATTTATTGAACATCAGAAATAATAATTATTTTGTTTAGATAGGACATTAAAATTTGAGGATAAATCAAAAATTGCTTTCATTTTATGGATGGGAGTTGGTGAGATTCTTTATATTTAAAAATTAGGAAATTAAATACTATTTTACAATTTAAACTGGGCCTAGATAGTGTGGTCCGGGATAGAACTTTCGATCCTTGTTTGTATGGAGGTGAATTCATTGAAGGCCTTAACAGGGTCAGAATTTCTTGTATGTAACATTGTAGTATGTAACAATGTACGGTAATGCGTCCTGAGACTACACATCTTTCATCTGTTTTTTCAAAATGCCTGCTGATCATAAGCCTTCTGTTGTCTCAGCCAGCCAGTATCTATTTCCTGTGGCCAGCAGTTGGTCATAGGAAACCATCAGTTAGGCAACTATCAGTGTTTTTCTAATTGCTAATTTCTAATCTTTACCCCAGTCCTTGTGGTGATTGATGCACTGCCTTGCAGTGCTGGTCACTTAGGGTATGGGTGCTTCCATGTAAGTGCCAACTGTGACTACAGCACTATGTTTTGCTTGGCAAGGACTGCAAGTCTAGTCCCTGCAAAAAGTTCTTTACTCTGGCATTCATTAGGCAGGGTACCTTTAGCCTCAATCTTCCAAACAAGTATTGGTCACCATGACCCCAGCAATGATATAGTTCTTCCAGTGCCCAGACTGCTATTCAATACTGGTCATCTGGGATGTATTTAGGCTTCATAGGTCGATAGGCTCTTGGCGTATACTAGGCTAATCATCATTAGGGCCTTTTTAAGCTTAGCCATGCATCCCAAATCTCTAGCAAGTTCTGCCATCCTTGATAAGTTTAAGCATGGGCTTGGGAGATGAAATATTTACAAGCAGGGGCCTGGGAGATAAACCATTTACAGGCTGCCTGTGTCCAGTAGAGACAAGGTGCCAAACCATGGATGAATTTTCTGTTCCCCATCCAATTGTTCAAGTCATACTTGAACTAGGTTAGGGAGAAACTCTGCTTCACATGGATGGGGCTTCACTACTCTATACCATTTAATTGACCCCTGATACTACATATTTCCTCAATTATATCCCTCACAGATCAATCCAGAAAATTGGCAGATATTTCCATAGGAAACAGCTGTTCACTGGGTTAGTATATTTTTTGCCTTTCTGCTCTTTTCTCTTTATTAATTAAGGAAGAAAGACATTTCTTTTTCAAGGAAGACCACCACATGGTGGTAAATGAGCTGCTGCTGAGATGCTTGAGTGGAGAGTATCTCCTAGTTTGTAATGTCTGCAGACCTTACTGGAATTCTTTTTGAACCAAAAGATCTCTAACAGATCTGGTACAGAGTTTAGCATGTGCTGACTGTGGCTGTTGTCAGTCTTTCTGAGCCAGGGGAATGCATCTGGCATTTCTGATGAGGTTTTGGGGTGTGATGTAATTCTTAACTTACATCAACGCCTTTATGACATAATTAAAGAGATACCAATACCTGGAAGATGGGTGTCCCTATGTAGTCTTACTTTTGCTACTGTGTCTTACAGCTGTATCAGGCCCATCTAGCATCCACTGCTAGCCATGTAGGTCCCACCCCATCCCTTTAGCTCTTCAAATGAAGAACAAAAAAAAAGGGACTTCTGTCATGACTGTAGGAAATCATCTTCCTTACAGTAAAATACATGCTCCCCTGTAAGCTCTTTGAGTTTGAGTGAAGAACAGGAGAAAAGGACATCACCTGAGCTGAGCCTGTAGGAAACCATTTAGTCCATCTGCTTCCTTTAGGTCTTCAACAGAAAAGCAAAAAAAAAAAAATTCAGCTGACTGCAGATAGCTGATTGCTGCATCAGCTTCCACTGCAGCCCATCCACACTCCCCTCCCTACTCTTCGACTGAAGAGCAAAAAAAAAAAAAAAAAATAGATAAAACCACTTCAGCTGACTGTATGAGGCCAGTTGGTGAAATGTATTCCATAAAAACCTATCCATGCTCCCATCAGCGTTCAAGTAAAGAAAAAAAAGTAGTGGCAAAAAAAAAAAAAAAAACGGCATTTCCATACTGACTGTCACATTCTCTAACACTTTACATCCAGGGCGATTAACCCCCTTCACTTCACCGTAATTACATTGCTTTGTCTTTAGGTAATGTGTGGACTAGTACCCACATTTGGCCAAAAGCCGAATGCTCTAAGAAGAATAATTTTGTCCTTCTTGGTGTTAACCATGATTGTTTTTCAATTTGGTGTAGAAATATTCTTTGATAGCATGATTAATGCTAAATGTCACAGCATGTATGTAGCATATTGAATGTTTTTGAGCTTAAGACAGAGCCATAATGAGGGTGGGGTGAAGGGACATCTGCCTTGAGTGCAGACTGTCAGGGGTCAGGATATGCAGATGTTGATGGTGCAGGAGAACAGTACTGGCATTTCTTTATGAAGGCATGAGGCTATCTCAGTTTCATAAATATATGATGTTACTGCATTTATGGACTGACTTAAGTAATGAAGTACTTAATGTGGGGTGAGCTGCAGGAGCAAGTTTTTTTTGAGGGGGACATCTGCTTGGATAGCTACACAGGGTGCCACATAAGCCACCTACAGTAAGATACAGTGCTGTGAAATGTTCTCTGATGCCAGTGGGGAACTATACTAACTTGCTGATGCACCCATGATGGCAAAGCCAACAACATAGATGTGTCTTCTTTTACAGACCTTCTTTGTTTCAGTAAGAATTTCATCGTCAGTGCTACTTTTTGCAAGCTGTGCAACAGAGAAGTTCCTCTTTTTCTCTGTTCATTGTACTGGTTATCAATTAAAATTTCCCATCCTGCAAAAATCATTAGCGTCTTATTTTTACTTCACAGAAAATGATTCTAATAAACACAATTGTCCAGAAATAAGAAAGTGACATATCTTAAATTTAGTTTATAATCTCTGATTCCCACAAGGTAAACAGAAACTTCTTAAAAGTACTCCTCAGGCACAATAGCAGGTGTGAAACTGCACCTCCATCTTAAGCTACACATCAGATAATACAGTAGTACTACCATCCACGAGCCAGGTAATAGCCAAATTTGAAAAACAGTAAATCAGCAATACATTGATGAAAAAGGTCTATAAAGTGAGCTATTCCATTATTAAGTCAGTCTTCATGTGTTTGTAGGTTCATAGGTCCATAGGAGATTACAAGGCTATTGGCTTAAGAGTGCTTACAAGCTGAGCCAATATAATTCTATTTTACCTTGTCTATGTCTTCTAGGAGCAAGAGGGTGGCATGGGTTTGTGCATTGAGTATCTTACAGATTGCCCCTGTCCATAAGGGACATAGGCAATACCCCAGGTGTGAAATTGCGAGTCTGCCCTTGCTTTTATATAGGTAAGACCGATAGAAAATTAAGGGATCGCCTTTATGAACATCTATATAGTATAAGGAAAGCAAAAACAGAAAACGCATTAGCAAAGTATGCTTTATGCATGCTAAAATTGAAGAGTTTGAGATGAGAATTATTATTTACTATGTTATTTCACACAGGTATATATATTTTTTGTATTTGATGAAAATATAAATGTATTTTTTAAGTGTGTGTATATATATATCTTATTTTGAGATTAATGTTTTCGGTAATGATTTGGGCCAATGTGAATTGTATTTAATGGATATTTAATGGAGGAGTACGTGTTGTGTAGTGACTGCTGTTCAGTGGTTTTATTTTTGGCATTAAGTGATTTCAGAAATCATGTGATTTTTGCAACATGTGACTTTTGGCATCATATGACTGCTTTACAAAGTATTTATTTTTTTGGCAACACTTTTAAGATTGTCTGAAAAAGTTTGGTCAATGTACCAAATGAAAGTGCTAATTGTACAATAAATTTGTGTCCTTTTAACATTAGTCCTTGCCTTTGCCTTTGTTGTTTTTGGAGTTTTTACGTTTTTGATTTATAAAATGTTGATTACAGTAAATGTGTTGTGTATAGTAGTACAATCTATTTCATTAATACTTACATGGCAAGAAATTGGTTTAATGAAGAAAGATTTGCTAAAGCTTTTATGGCATTCGCATAAACCAAGAACATTTAAAATAATCACGTTAAAATATCAAATAAATGATACTTAGGCTTCCCAAATATGAGAACATTTGTACCAGTCTCATTAATTAAAGCAATGCTGCACTATATTGTATTTATTAATAAAATTATGTTTGATAAGCGTTGCTGCAGTGTTATGCACTTAAATTATAATGAGGTGCCCGTATTTCTTTTATGATACTTTGAGTTTTGGCTAAGGTAGACTCAAGATTATAATGAATTTTCTTAATTTCTTTACTATCTTTTGAGTCTTGAGATTTAGAGGTCCATAAGTGTGCGTGTCTGTGTGTGTGAGTGTGTGTGTGTTTAAATATCTATGATTATATGACATCTGTTACTCACTAAATTGGCATACACTATACATCAACTACAAATGGTTCAAACTTGCTCAGAGATCACAAAACAGTGGAAAAATGGTAAAATGACATTTCCTACTGTGTAGTGATCCAGAAAAATACTTGCTGGCCTTCTCAGATGAACCGGCACCTCGACAAAACCACCCTCATAATTAAACCTTTTATCTAACTAATGAACAGTCAAACAGACACACAGAACCTATACCTATCTCTCTCTCTTTCTCTCTCTCTCTCTCTATCTCTCTCTATCATGATATATATATAGGGTATATATTAAATAAAAGAAATGACAAAAGAGCAAATGATCTTTCGTCGACACTCAAAACTCGAAACCACAAAACAGCGAAGTTACGGAACAGCGATTTTTTTTCCCAGGGAAAAAAATCGTTATTCCAAAAAAAAAAAGTTATAAAGACAAAATAAAGTGGGGTATTTCACCCCCCACCTCACCCTACTTAAATATACCAACTATGACATCCCACCACAGTGGATGAAACAGAAAAGTCCAGAGAACGGCCCAGCAATTTTTTTTTCCCTGGGAAAAAAATCGCTGTTCTGTAACTTCGCTGTTTTGTGATTTTGGGTTTTACGTGTCAATGAAAGGACATTGGCTCTTTTGTCGTTTCATTTATTTTATATATATATATATATATATATACTGTGTGTGTGTGTGTGTGTGTGTGTGTGTGTGTGTGTATGTATATGTATATATGGATTTACTACAAGTGCTTGGATGCTGTTTGCTTGTAACACATTTGCTCACTGTCACTTGCTCGAAAAGGCAAGTATTCCACCTCCCACTAACTTGATCTCCAATAACTACTTAGTCCTCCGAACACCTCATCCTACAAAACTGTATAGTCCTACTAGAGTTCTAACTATAACACTGAAACACTCATCTCATTATCTAACCCTAAAACTCACTTCCCACTCTCTAAACCTAAAATCCCCCGCCTGTTCCCTAACTCAAAGACTCCCATCTCACCCTCCAACCCTAATTTTCCCTTTCCACTTCCTAAACATAAATCCTATTCCCAATCCCACTTCCTAACATTAAGAATCCCTTCTCACTCCCTAACACTAATTCTCCCTTCTGCACCCTAAACCTAAAATCCTATTTGCACTTCCTAACCCTAAGTCTCCCTTCTCACTCACTAACCCTGAAACCCCATTTCTGTTCCCTAACCCTAAATCCCACCTTCCTGACCATTACACAAATCTACACTCCTGCCCTCTCCTACTCCTTCACCATGGTTGCCTTACTTACTTTACTCAAACTTGAATATTATGTATGGGGAACCTGCAGAACGAGTTTGCCAGAACTCATATTTGAGATCAAGCATGAGGAGAGCAGCAGCCTCCCTGAGTAAGACTCTTGAGTTCCTGGCTCTGAGACAGTATCTGTATATGATAATGAGGCAAGATGGTGGAAAAATTCAGAAATGTCTAAATGCTGCAGTAATGACACTATGCTCACTTTATATTTGATCTAAGCCATATGCCCATGTTCAGAGTACAACACGCAAATATGCTGGTGATTGCCACATTCATTACATATGTGTATCTGCAGGAGATCCTCATTGCAGCTGCTTTCACAATGGTGCATGATGTTTCTCCTAGATGTGCAGGGTCATCTGACCATGCTTAGCATTTCATTCCCTCTAAGAAAGTGACATAATGAACTGATACTGTTGGACAGGGTGACAATGCAACAAATAGTGGAAATGTGTTGGCCTTGTCTGCAGCTTCGTGGGAATCATGGAGTACCTGTTCCAGTGGAAACATGTGACTACATATTGTAGCTGCAGAGACCATTCAAAGACCTACTGGAGCCTCTGTGGGAGTATCTCAAACCTCTATGTCAAGAATGTTGCATCAATTTCTCAATGCCATGCTTAAGCATGTGAGAGAACATATGTTGTTCCCACATACCCCAGAGAAGAAAGCCAATACCATGCAGGAGTGCTATGATACAGCCTTTTTCTTTGAGGTTCTGTGGGCTACAGACTGTGCCTATGTGAAATATAGGCCCTGCCTGGTAAACTGGGATGGAGGAACACGAACCACAAAGTGTATCACTCCATCATCTTCTAGCTGGGCTGTAAAGCATAGACTATCATCTGCAGTGCATGTGTAGGCTACCCAGCCAGTTTCCACACTTCCCACATATGTCACACATGTGATCTGTACAAACAGTTTGCAAGGATTGACTTCCTATATGGGACTCTTGAAGGTGATGCCAGATATGCTGTGGAACCCTGGCTCATGACACCTATTATACATCTACACAGTCAAACTGACCAGGGGTGCAATTGCATACTATCACAAACTAGAAAGATTACAGAGCATTTAATTGGGCTGCTAAAGGCATGCTTTCACTACCTGGATTCGTCCAGCAGTGCCCTGTAGTATGACCCCCCCCACACACACACCATGTATTACACAATATTATAATTAGGAAGCAATTACAACATTATGGCATCTTGCAAGGCCAGCAGTTCCCAGCACAACAGACAGCTGAGACACATGAGGAGTCAGAGAAGGAACTAGCAGCAGGGGATGACCATGTCAGATAGGGATCATAACCTCTTAACTGTACAGATTTTCACAGAATGTACAGATGTTGCCTTATATTTTGGTCCATTTTTCATATAATTGTGGCTTTCTGGCAAATTAGTGGCAAATCATTAAAGATTGACATTAAAAAATAATGACAGAAATTTGAGTTTTAGACTTCATACACTTCAGAAAATTCATGCTGCTGGGGGCGGGGCTAGGATGTAGACTGGTTGGCAGCATCTTTTCTCAGCTCTGCACTCAAAAGATATTTCTGACAGGAATTTTTAAAAACTAGAAATTGTAGACAAACCTAATTTGTTGAATTACTTCTACTAATATCACTAGAAGTCTACAGTGCATAAAATTTGGCTTTAAACATTATTTTTCCTGTCAAAAACAAGAAGGAAGGTATCTGAATCTACTGAAAATGAGCTTTTCTAAGCATACCACACAGGACCAGACAATGAAAAAGGAGATACAGTCTTTATTAAATGCTATACAAGACTTGTCAGTGAAATTTGACAAAATGAATACCAAACTGGACACTTTTGAGGAGAGATCTACAAAACAAATACAGCAACTACAAGAAATAATGACGCAACAGAAGTCTCAAATAGCTGACATAGAGAGATCCTTAAATGATACTGAGGGCAGACTCTCAGAACAAGATCTTCAGCTACATTTTTTATCACAACAAAATGCTTCATTACAAAATAAAATAGAGGATCTAGAGAACAGGTCCAGACAAAATAACCTTCGCATCTATGGGCTACCAGAGAAAACAGAGGGAGATAACACAGTGACTTTCCTTACTACCTGGTTACCAGAAGTTTTAAAATTGCCTGAAGCTCTTTCTTATGGAATTGAAAGACCCCACAGATCCTTAAGAGCTGCTTCATCAACCATCAAATCAAAAAATCACCCGAGATCAATAATAGTAAAGTTTTTTCATCACAGGACAAGGAACTTATTTTAAAAATAGCATGGTCAACTTCTCCAGTTAAATACAAAGACAACATAATCAGATTTGATAATGATTATTCTGCTGGAGTTATAACTGCAAGAAAAGAATGTCTCCCTCTGATAAAGGAATTGAAAAAAGACAACTTAAAGTCCGCTTGCTGTTCCCTGCAAGAATAAAAATATTTTTTACTGAAGGTCCTAAAACGTTTGACACTCTGCAAGCAACAGTTTCTTATCTTTCAGCTAATAAAACCTTGGATAATGTGGAAGAAATGGATTTCTCTCAATTTGGGGTTAAGCATCACTTAGAAAAAAATGAATGGAGCACTGCTGACAAGAAGAAGAAGAAACGATAAAAGACATGAAAAACACAAACATTATTGTCTTCTATTTGCTCTGTAAGGCAAAAAAGTTCTTTGAAAGCATTCATGCTTTACACATGTGTCAGTCTTTGAAACAATATAAATACAAGATAAGCAGGACATTTTATAACTAAAGGAAACAACCCTAAAAGAAAGCAAGGTAACATATCTTTCTCTATTACAGTGTAAATACTTACAGTCATGATTTTTCTAACTCTAAATGATGTTTAGATAGTTCATTTATAAATTACCTGCCTTTTACTGCTAGTATAGAATATAATGTATTTACACTGACATATTAATGTGGTGTGTTTAAATGAGCATGATTCCTTTTTATATTATTTACACTAAGCTGCATGAAATATCTAAACTGATGTATTTAATACACATAATAATACATAAAAACTGATAGTAATAACTGTCAAAAAGTGCCTTGAAAAGTAATTATCTATTCTTTGATGCTAAAAGTGCCTTTTTGACTAACAAACAACTGTTTGGTTTGTATATCTGCCCTTAATGTTAATAAAACTCATAGAAGTTTAATGAACTGGTGTTCAGTTTAAAAAAGCCCTAAAAGCTTCACTTACTTTGTTTTTGTCTTCCTGCCATGGTCACGAGCTGGGAACTCTTATTTTACCACCCCTGAATGAAGGTTCTTCAGTTAGAATCCATTACAGTGTGTTAAACCTTCTAACAGCACAAAATGAAAGTAAACAGTCATGAGTGATGTCAGCACTAAAACAAGACAGTATGGGTGTGGTGTCAGCTCCTAAGCTACTTAAAGTAACCAGCATACTATTTATGAGATGGCAAAGTGCTTTTACAGTTTTAACAAATATTAAAAGTACACTGAAGTACCTAATGAATTTAGAAGGTATCAACACATACATGACGTTTTATTATATTGTAATATTTGTTATTCATTTTGAATTGTACACATAAACAGCACACAAAGCTTAAAAAGAAGTATATCACTTGGAACTGTATGAATAGTTAACACATACAGACTTTACTATAATCTTTTCTGATAAGATCACCCACGTAAATTACTATAATTTAACTTAATTTTATAAAAATGCAATATATTTAAGTCCTTGACTGGAACTATATAACATATTTGTAAACACACTGCAGCTAGTGTACTCAACCTTAAGGATAGTAAGTCAATTAAGGTTCATGAATGTAGCTATGTGTTATTAGGCATTTTAAGGGTAAAAAGGAGTTGCTGTTTAATTATCAAGATACTCTGTAAATATTAAATTGTTCAAGTAGCACAATCATTAAGCAGTAATGAGCAAGAAAAAATCTCAGTCTTGCTTATGATATTGTTTTATATATATATATATATATATATATATATATATATATATATATATATATATAGGAAAGAACTGCTGAATTATAAGCATGCTTTTATTAAAGGCAAGTTATATTAATATAGAACATTCTCACTGAAAATGAATGGTTGTGTAGAGACACAGTAACTCCCATTATATAACCAAGGCTAAAGAGATTGTCTTGTATGTCTAAATTGATCAGCCTTGAACCTTAGATTGCAAATAGACATGCAACATACTTTTACTTATAATACTGAATATATATTATATAACATCACAAACGCTAAAGCCATTGTCAGCTACATCTCATATCAATCAGCATTAAAATATGATTTGAATAGCATAGGCATTTACTAACATATTGCTGTTGGTACCTGATATGCATATAAGTAACAGGTCTAATTTCTGTCTATGAAAGTAAATACCAGGCTGTGTGCATTTGTTAATTATGAAACAAGAGCGTGCTATCTATTCTTTTTAATATCCTATAGGTATGTACTTGTTAGAGACACACACATGCTGCAAAGCTGCTAGTTATTGCATATTCATTAGTATATTTCTGACTGCAGTGTTATAAATATATGGTGTGGACCACTTGAGTTAAGAATATGTCTCTATATTGGGCATGTTCTCTGTTTGAACATTGTATATTATCTATAATATGATGTGGAGTACCCTCACTAAATTCAAAGAAGCCACAATAGAAACAAATATTTATTAAAAATGGAGAATAGAAGGATGAAGAGAAAAATGAAGGAAAATGGTTGATGGTCATATAAGGTTATCTTTTCCTGTGTATGTAGAAGAGTTGACAGTAATAAGTACCAAACAGACCTCCCAACCTTCCCGAATTACTCGGTTTTTACCGAGTTCTGGGGTCCAATTGAAGGGGTGCCACGATTCCCGAGTGGCACCCCTTCATTTCCGATTTTTTCATTTATTTTTTTAAATTTTCGCGCTTTCGGCGCTGACGTCATCACGTGCGCGATGACGTCAGTGCCGTCAGGCTACCAGCCAGTCGGAATTGAGCTCAAGGAGCTCGCATCTTCATTTCTGGCTGTCGGTTGGAAAGGAATTAACCGTGAAGTTCAAGCAACGTCGTGGATGGCAGCAACATCAGGCCAGGATGGAAGCTGACTGAAGCAAATGTGGACAACATGGATAGTGGTGCACGTGCAACTCAAGTCAATATGTTTTTATGCTTAACGAATGGCATCGCAGTTTTCAACGAATGGCATACAGCCTGGCAATGCAGCTTCACTGTGTAAGTTTTATTTTACTTAATGGCAGCATTCAGGGGGTGTGTGAGTAGCCTATGTTATTTACTTAACGGCACAGCCCCAGCACAGCTTCACTGTTATTTTTATTTTATTGGTAGGGCAGCTTCTATTTTTCTGAAGGAGCAGCTGTGTGTGTAAGTCGGTATATTTTAAACTTAATGGCATCGCAGCTTCACCGTGTAACTTACTTTTAGTGGTATAACTTCACTGTTAGCTTTATTTTATTGGCAGCTTTTATTTTACTTAATGGCAGCTGTGTGTCTGAAAGCGGTGTGTATTATTTACATAACGACTTTACTTAATGGCATGCAGGCCTAGCAGCTTCACTGTGTAACTTTTATTTTACTTAACTGCAGCTCTTTTTGTGGGGTGAGTTTTCAGACTGTTATTTACTCAATGGCACGAACCCAGCACAGGTTCACTGTTTCTTTTATTTTATTGGAAGGTTTTATTTATCTTAACAGCAGCTATGTGTATGACAGTGAGGTTTTATAGTGTTATTTATTTACATAATGGCACCTTACAATGAATGGCATGCATTGCAGACCTAGCAGCTTCACTGTGTAACTTTTATTTCACTTAATGGCAGCTTTCAACAAACGGCATGCAGGCATCACAGCTTCAATGTGTAATGTTTATTTTACTTAACAGCAGCATTCATGGGGGGTGTGAGCTTTCAGCCTGTGTTATTTACTTAACGGCACAGCACAGCTTCACTGTTACTTTTATTTTACTGGCAGGGTAGCTTTTATTTTACTTAGAACAGCAGCTGTATGTGTAAGTCAGTATATTTTACACTTAATGGCATTGCAGCTTCACTGTTGCTTCTATGTTAAATTGTGTGTGTGTAAGTCTGTATATTTTGTTTACTTAATGGCAGAACAGCTTTGCTGTGTTTGAAGTGGCATGTTAGAAGTTGGAGCATGGATCAGAAGGGGGAAAACAATTCTTACTTCAATGCCATTTAAAGACATTATTATAAAAGTACTCTTTACAGAAGCATTTGGAAATTTGATATCTAATAAAACATTTTAAATATATGGCTACTTTATTGAAACATTGCAGCTTTTCCCCAGTATGAGCAAGTTAATGAAGGAGAGAGAGACAGAGAGATAGTTGTCTTGGTCTTGTATCCAGGTTGCTCAGACTTTCATGCTGGTTGTGATAAGTAATTAAACAGCTGAAGTTTCCTCAGCCTTTATTTTTTCCATGCACATCAATGTTTTCCTAGCATATAACGTTTCTACATATCAAATGCATATAAGTTTAAAAAATGTATATTAAGGAAGTACTTATTTTAATTGGCATAAATACGAATACTCTTCTTGTTTATAGCATGAGGATATTTAAAAATTGTATTCCACCAAGTTCAGTACTCTCATGTGTATAGTTTAGTGGTTTAGAAACAACTGCAATTATGACCAAATCAGTGTGCAACTATAAACACTTGCGCCCCACCAAAAAAAAAAAAAAAGTTTGTTGTCTGGAATATGTGCCCTGGATACTCAAAAATGTGTGTGTGTGGAAGTAGACTTTTTATGATGGAAATGTTCTGAATTGGGCAGTTTTTTAATACTGGTTCATGCATTTTGTTTCATTGCCTACTGAAAAAATGTTCAAATTTAAAATGTGCTGTATTATACAAGGAATATAATTTACTAAAGCCATGTATGTTTTGTGTGCAAGGGGCCAGTGATTTGAAAACAACCCAAAAGGTAATCTTTATCCACCACTGGCCAGATGTATTTTCTTTGGATGTGGTGCATGTTTCAATGCTATTTTAATGAATGTGAGTTTCAAGGGTAGAGAAGTTTTAATGCCAAATCTATTTTCATTGTGAGACAGTTTAACAGGTGTCTATTGATGTTTGTCCATTGTGCTGTAAAGTGTAAAAATTAAAACCCAAATAATCAATCATTGTAGAAGTAAAGCAGTATGCACACTAGTGTTTATGGTAAATGGGGCAAAATAGCCAGGCAAAGGGACATTGGGAATGGCTGCAGGGTGACTCTGGTGCCATATTTTGTTTGCCTGTTCTTCAATTTGCACGAAAGTTGGTATCCCGCAATTCCACTGGAGTGGGCGGGGTTACATAATTATGTATGCAAATTTTATGTTAAACAGCGTACAGATTTGTACCTATTTTTCATGGGCCTTGTCCAGATTTTTGATGTTTCAAGGTTGAGAGGTATGGTACCAAACAATTGTGTTACAGCATATTTAAAGCCTACTTTGCTTCTCATATTTTCCAACCTTACAGTTATAATGCTGCAGATAAATCCTGTAATATCATAAGGAGTATGAGTTGCTATTTGACATATGACATATGTGGTACACTAGCGATGAAATACGCCAGTGGCACTAATAAATATATAGGAATTGCTAAGAAATATAGTCTTAAACTATATAATACCAATGCCAAAAACAAATTAGTAGCATTCATACCACTAAAATATGACTTTTTGAATTAAAAAAAACTATAAGGTTACTGATAAATGACAATACAAATGTAATGTTATATTCATTGTTACGAATACTTTCTGATTTAATCAACTTGTGGCATGGTTAACTGATGCATATAATGCTTAACATTTTTTTTTTATGTATGTATGCATATATGTGTGTATGTATGTATGTGTGTGTATATATATATATATAGATGTGTGTGTATGTGTATGTATGTATATGTATGTATACATATATGTATGTACATATGTAAGGAGCAGGTCCTTCCTAATATTAGGGGAAGGGACTGAGAAGCCACTTTGGAATATAGGGAGCTTATTTGGCAGCTGAGACTAGATGCAGGAAAACCACCAGGACTTAATGACACCATAAGCATCAGCTCAGTGTTAAGACTAAGAAGGGCAAGATTATGACAGTCGCCCACTGTGAATTATTATTCCCATTTCCTAACTCTCATCTTAATTTCCCCTGATGACATCCTCTGTTTACTCTTACATCTTTTGGAATACTGTTTTGCATTTTTAATCTGATTTTTAAAGAAATTGGTATACTTGTACAATTTTTGTACTTTAAATTATTTAATTATTCATTTTGTAAAATTGTGAATGGGACATTTAATACTAAATTATTTGTTTTATTTTTAAAACCACACACAGAAAATGTAACTTTGATGATTTTATAACTGTGAGCACACAATGCAACAATTAATATTGAATGGCTTGACTCTGGATGGGTAATTGCTCGCTCATCCACTACATTTGGATTGCAAACGTTGCTTAATCTAAACAGGAACTGTCCTTTTAAAAGTTGAGGATTGAAATCAATTAATTAATTTATTATGTGGTATTTAAGCAAGGGCTGTAACTATTGGACTGTTTTCACTTGAGAAAGCTCGGAACATTCTGAGCGAAAGCGCTTGTGTTTACTAATTGTTCTTGGATTTGTCTGGAATTTCTTTTTTGTGGAATTAAAGCAACTTGGTCAACTATATTACTATGTACTTTATTCTGCTGAGCTGCCTGGAAACGCTCTTGTTCGTTGTTTTATACATTTCTTGATATATATATATATATATATATATATATATATATATATATATATATATAGGTAGACTATTACAATAAATTTGATACTTATGAATGCCACTCACACTATAAGGGAGATAGACAGCAAGCATATTAATTTTAAGATGCATAACCATTATTGCTACACAAAAGATATATTAAAATAAAAGATTGTCCTTTACAATTTAAACAAAACCAAATAGTTAAGTATTAAATCTATGTATAGTTGTGTTGCCTTAGTGTTTTATAAAATATTAAAAATAGATAAAGACTGTATTTAAGTAATCTATAAAGACAGATACATGCATACTTAAAAGATATATAAGATACTTTTCATTATAAAACTACCATATGGCAAGGCTGGGGGAGGATGCTGAAATGCAGACTTAGAGAGATCGCTTGAATGATTAGATCATTCAAGGATGAGATGTTTTTTCTCATGGAGGGGTTTGGTGGTTGTTTATCTTATATTGTTCTCAGTTATGATCTTGTAATTTACTTTTATTGGGTGTCTATAATCTATTGTAATACTGTTGGAAGAAGAAAGAACAAGTCATTCTCTTCATGTACACACATTTACACATTGTTACGAGTATATGAATATGGATAAAAGCAAAGCTAATATAAATCCAATTGCAAAATGTATATCTCTTAATGTAAATGGTTAAAATAATAGCTGCAAAAGGGGAAGTCTTTATAGATATTTAAAGCTATGTGAAGCGCAACTAGTATTTTTACAGGAAACGCACCTTACACAGGAAGACATAAATAAAATAAACAATAAAAATTATACAATACTAGTAAGTTCCACCTATAATCAGAAGCGAAGGGGAGTAGCAATTCTGTGGAAAAACACTACTTTAATGCCTAAAATCATAAACACGTTCCATGACAACTCAGGAATGTTTTGTCTAGTGACAATATCTATCAATGAAATGATATATACATTAGTGAATATTTATTGGATACCAGGACTAGGTGTTAGAGTGGCCAAACAACACTTAGAAGACATTGTACAATATACCAAAGGCAATTTAATCATAGTTGGAGATTTCAATTGCATTATAAAATAAACTGACACAAATACTAAAACTACACGTAAGAGATCACCTTTAACAAAGCTGTTATCTGAGTTTGTTGAAACTTTTAATATAGTTGACATAAATGAGTATGCTATCCCAGATTCACTATTCTTTACACATTTTTCCCATAGACATTATACATACTCTAGAATAGATAGAGTGTACATAACAAAGGATTTAACCTCTAAATTAAATAAAGTCAAGACAATCTCATGTCCATTTTCGGACCATAACACCATAACGTTTGAGATAGACTTATGTTTCAAGAGAAGGATATCAGTAACAAGAATACCATCTTACATAACAAATCTCAAAGATTTTAAGGAATTTTATATTAAAGAGACACAAACATTCCTAGATATCAATCTTACAAAAGATGTATCTGAAATATATATATGGGATGCATTGAAAGCATACCTATATGGAAGAGTGGTGGGATGGTATAAAAATAAACAAAAACAGTGGAATAAGGAATTAATGGAATTACAGTCAAAAGTAGACAATTTAAAACTTGATATTCAAAATGGAAACACCAACTTAATAAAAGAACTAGAAGATACTAATAAAAAATACTCAGAGACGCTATACCACAAAACAATGATCAACTTAGATAAAATTCAACTAAGTTACTATTCAATGAAACCAAAAAAACAACGAAGAATAGCAAATAGGACTAAAAGATTATTAAAACAAATCAAATCAAGGAAATACATAATATAGAAACCAAAAAGAAAGTATCTGATTTAGAAGGAATACTAGAAGCTTTTAGGCTATTTTTTCATAAACTTAATAATCAAAATGAGAAAACAGAAACACATTCAGCATTGAAAGCTTTTCTCAAAAACAATGTTAAAGTTAGGTTATTAGAGGAGCAGGTACAACTAATAGATAAACAAGTAACAATGACAGAACTTAAAGCTGAAGTAAATAAGCTAAAATTAAACAAAGCTCCAGGTATAGATAATATCACCCCAGAAATGTTTAAATTACTATCAAATGAGGCTTTGCTGTTGTTATTGAATGTCTTTACATCAGTTAAAAATGGTAAAGACATTCCTCCTTGTTGGAAGTACACATTAATATCACCAATTCTGAAACAAAATAAAGATCCCAGTGAATGTTCATCATACAGACCCATTTCACTTCTTAATATAGATTATAAAATTTTTATGGCAATACATACTGCTCGAATAAAACAATTACTACCACTTTTGATAGAGGAGGATCAAACAGGTTTTATAAAAGATAGGAACACTTATGACAAAATTAAAAGAATTCTTTCCTTAATTGATTATATAAATGTCACAAAAAACAAAATGAATGTTATTAGCTTAGACATAAATATCATTTGATTCAGTGAACTGGGATTATCTGTGGTTAGTTTTAGAAGAATATGGCTTCTCAAACAACTTCACTTTGTTAATAAAATCATTATATGAAAAATCATTGGCTTATATAAAACTGGGATCTTGTCTGTCTAAATCTATTAAAATAACTAAGGGCACAAAACAAGGCTGCCCTCTTTCTCCGTTATTGTTTGCACTAGTCATTGAACCCTTAGCAAATAATATACGTATGGATAAAAATATTGAAGGAATACAACTAGACAACAGCCTAGAGCTTAAAATTAAACTTTTTGCTGATGATATTTTAATTACCTTAAAAATAATAATAGCAGTTTAAAAGCATTATGGGACTCAATTCAAAACTTTCAAAACTTTTCAAGTCTTAAATTTAATGAGAACAAAACAAATGTATTGCTTATAATATATCTCTACCGATAATATAATTAAATACTTGGGAATTATAATAACTAACAACCTAGATACTACAATTGAAACAAATTATAAAGAGACCTTAAATAATATTAAAAATCTAATACAAAGATGGAATAAATTCTTCTTTTCAATGGAAGAAAGGCTTTATATAATTAAAATGATCATATTTCCAAAAATTATTTATGTCATACAAGCTTGTTCTTTGCCACCAGCTAAATCGCACCTAAAACAATGAAATGATTTAATGGTAAGATTCCTATGGTATCCAAAAAAACCAAGAATAGCTATGAAGTATCATCTAGATGATTGGGATATAGGTGGCATAGGTTTACCAGACATAGAAATATATTTGCATTCATCCATTATTAAAACAGTATCATTATGGCTAAATACAAAATATACATCAAAATGGAAGCTAGTTCATGAGAGAATCTGGTTAAAATCAGGATTTGTAGTAGCAAATAAGTATACAGATTTCATACCAAACAATTTTCTATGGTTGATGAAGGAATATATGATGATACATAAGAATAAAAATATAAGTTCCCAATACATTATTATACATTAAAAATTTTCCAAAATCTTATTAATAGCAATCCTGATATTAAAGCACGGTCATTTCTTTTATATCCAGTAGCGTACACACAAGGTAATATAATAACATTTAATATGGAAGTAGTCAACATGCTTAAAGAAAAGGGATTAATATATTGGCATCAATTGCTAAACTCTGGAAAACCTCTGACAATAGACCAGATTAAACAGAAATTAAATATGGAAGATAGTTCGTGGTTACATGTACAAGAATTAAGACAGTATATATTAAGCAAACAAGAAACAATGCAACCATCAATAAGACAAAATGTTCCTAACCTTATAGAACATATAATATTACTAACGAATCAACCCATTACTGGAAAGGGATACTTATCATCTATTTATAAAACAAACAAAAAATAAAAATGCATAATAATGACAAAATATGGAATTATTATAGATCAGTTAATGGACATGTGCCAAATGACAGAGATAAAAAACTAATTCTTCTCTCTCCAAAGCAGACATCACTTTCATTACATTGGAGACTTTTTACATGGCAATTCATACACAGATCTTATGTAACCCCTCATAAAATGGAACTTATGTTTAAGAAAAATATTGGCTGCTGGAGATGTGATTTATCAATAAAACAAGACTGGCAACATATGTTCTACGAATGCCATTTGATTAAACCATATTGGGATAAAATAAATTATTTTCTGCAAATGGTATTCAATGATAAATTCCAGATTTCCAAATCTATTATTTTGTTTAATACACCTGTACCCGACTGTGTGCCAAGAACAAAATATGTAATCTTATGGACTCTCCTAGCTATTGCAAGAAAGAACATTACATCAAACTGGAAATCCAAAGCTTCTCCAACTTTTAAGCAATTCATGAATATGGTGTCAGCAGTATCGCAATTGGAAATGAACACTATTAAAGGAAGAACTGAAAGAACTACATCATTATACGTAGCATGGCAAAAAGTAACTGAAATACTGGAGAATAATGACTGCAGCAGATTATAATCAGGAAACAATTGTATAGAAAGTCAATTATATGTCAACAATAGACACCCTTGTAAATACTTTATTTTGGTTTTAATGTTTGATATCTGTTTAGAGGTTTTAGCCTACCTTTTTAAATAATTTGTAAATACTTCATTGTCATAAATAACCTGCATTCATGTTTTCTTGTTTTTGGAAATGAATCAAAATATTAAAAAAAAACAAAAGAAAATTCATGCTAATGCAAAACCTGTTATTCTCTCAACTTTCTAAGTTTGTAAGAGCAGTATTTTATCTATTAATTAGGTAATTGTACCTATTTGTAATTATGTTTTTTATGGCTTTGTCCAGATGTCTTACTCTAAGAGGTTGAGCGGTATGATAGGAATGCACACAGTATGCTGTGGCACGAGCACAGAGGCAGTGACTTGAACATAGATTAACAACTTAAGTATACAAGGGTTAAGCAGATGAACTACAGTAAAAAAATGATGCATGCAAAAACACCAGGTTGTGTGTGCTGATCAGTAGTCTGGCCATGCTGTGCATCAGACATAGGCATCCCAAGTAACAATAATCAAAGGGCAGGATACAGTTATGATCATTTGCACAGGTGAATAAGGGAGTATAAGAATGCATGTCTTTCTCATGGAAGTGTGTGAGCATGAGTGCTGAGGTGTAGCAAAAGAAAAAGTGATTTTATGAGAAGTGGCAGAATTGGGGCAGGAGTAAATGTTGAGAACAACCAGGGTCAGTGGATGTGTGTGCCATGCTGGGGGCTGTGGTGGCAAGTGTGTATCTTCAGCAACACAGCCTCAGCAGTTGTCAGTGCACTGTGGCTCAGCCTACTGGACAGATACAGGGCATGCATTTTAGAGGGTTCAGCTTCTTGTGCACAACACTGCCCACAAGAATTGTCTCTATCAGGAGTTGCACTTCCTGTACCACAGCCTTGATAAGATGCTGGTGTGCTACACATCCTCAGCACATGGTTGCTAACAGATGTGTCACCATGATGATGGTCATGGACACAGGAATGCCCTCTCTTGTGCCGAGACACTTCCACAATAGATGTTGCTGTGAAAGTGCTAGCACTGCTGGAGTGGGATGTTGGTTATCCATGGTCATTTTGGCTAACATCTGTCAGTGTAACAGATGACCAGCTATGAGAATGGCCCCTGGCAGATGACTCAGTGAATACATTGCTTTGTCCATTGTTTAATTCAGTCTATCAAAGGAATCATACATATGGAACATTCACTCCCATAGGTCCACATGCACAGCTTGGATTGTCCTCACTATCTCTGCCATGACTGTGGTAGAACTAGCCTGTGCCTCCATAATGGGCTGTACATACACTGGGAAGCAGCCACTGACACACAAACTTCTAGGAGAGGGTGTTAACAATATTTCCAGTAAGCACCATTACCAACCTCACTGTGTGGATCTCTCTGCCCACAAGTGCTAGGGGTAGGGTCAGACAGATGCATACTTGGGGGGGGTCAGCACACTTCCCTGACATATAGTGTCACCATCAGCCTGTCCTTTCTCAGATGTTCATGTATCCTGAGTATCCACAGGCATACAGACTGTGTTCATGGTTTGTACAAGGTTGTGGTGGTCACACTCCATATGTCCAACCTTAACCCTCAGTGTGCCAGCTCATGCTTGCCATTATCAGAGGCTACAGATCCTCCAACACCAGATGGGGCAGTTAGTTACACAGTGCTGAATCCTAGTAACGAATCATCTGTGTATACAACAAAGCAAAAAATATCTAGTATAATTATGACTCAGCACCCCAACCAGTACTGAATTATATCTTAGAAACTTTAGTTAAATCCTCCTTCTAGTTATAGCTGTATAAAGTACAATGTTATACAGTGATATAGTGTTGTATGTCAAAGGTGATTTTATAACTAGCGTAGACTAACAATTTACTACCTAAGTGGAGTTAGCACTCAAACCAAATTTTCTCTATCTGCACTTAGTAGTTTACCCAAATCAATACCTTAACTATGAATCAAAACACGTCCTCTCTCTCTCTCTCTCTCTCTCTCTCTTTCGCAGTAGTTGCACAACTAGGCTCTGGTTTTGCACTAAGAGGTATGTTGCTCTTCATGTGGAGATTTGCATTACTCTTTCAAACAGATAGCACTGCAGCAAATCAAATCAAAATTTCTTAGGCTCTCTTCCCCCTTAAGCTTACATTAGTAAGCACCAGGAAACACCTGTTTACACTTTCCAACCAACTCCATAGCCAGCTTGATTGCAATGGGCATCCTGAGACAAAATAACAATTGTCTTATGTTTTCTAATATCCATCTACTACTTAAACAAGCTGCCACAGTGTGAAAGGTGTAGTTATATAATTTTAATGGAGGCAAATCTCTCAAACATAGCCACTACAAGTAAGGACCAGGTTGTCAGTAATACAAAACATCACACTAAACTAGTCACACACAGCTCAGACCAAACACATAAACCTACATATGCTGACACTCTTAAAAGGGGCCTACCTAAACACAAATGTCCTCCTAAATGTAACCTAAGAAATGAGTACTCTTAGCAAACTCACAAATGTACAGCATAGGCAGCACCCACCATGAAACATGCATCAAAGAGTCATATTGATTCAATTCAAAAGCCCACAAGGCAAACCCTCACACATTTCAATATCCTAGTCATAGATAACTCCTTAGTGAGACATAATGATGCACCACTCACAAGGCTGTACAAAGAGAGGATCATTGTCAGTTGACTATCAAGTGTCACAATTCACCACATCACACATGTACTCAAAGCCTTACACCACAAGTGCACATATGATGCATAATGCACATGGGTGTAAATGACCTGAGATGTACATCTCTGGTATATATGAATTGAGAAACAATGGAGCTCACAGAATATGTGCACAAGGCAGGCATGGACCTTAGCCTCGAACAGCATTCCACTATCACCAAGAATAATGCTGCAATACCAATAAATACTGACTTCAGCAATTGCATTAGTTTCTGGTAGCAGTCAAAGGTGGTTCGATAAATATATGTCTGGAGGAAATGGTCAACAGTCCTAACCACTTTGTCAGGGATAGTATGCACCTATCTCCCCCAAGGCTTTCATATATTTGCTAAATCATTGTCTGCCCACACAGTGCCTTTTTTTAGGCAATGTCAGTATTCTAAAGTTTCCAACATAAAAAATATAAACAGAATCTGGATAATGTAAAAGTAGTGCTGCTCAAATTTAAGAGCCTTAAAAAACTCCACTTCCTTCAGGCACTCCTTAACCAGAAAAAAAAAAACAATGATATATGTATCATCATGGAGATTTGGTTCAAGACCATTGACAGCATTCCATCTGTTTACAATCTCAATGTCTGCCATACGTTCAGGCCCACCTCATTTGATAAAAGCACTTAAGACAGTGATGTCTTCATATTGTTAACAAAATCACCTACAGACTCACTAAACAAGATAACCTATAATTCCTCCACATCTAACTTATTATTAACAAAACCACTTATCATATCATAGCTAACTATAGGGTCCACTTTATATTTCACTTAGCCCATACCTCTATTCTAATTAATATGGTGTCCCTATGCATTAAGCCAAGAATAATGCTCCTGGAAGCCTTCAACCATGCCTCCTTTAATTAGGAGGCTTATGCATCTTCAAACATATACACTTAGAAATTCTGGACTTCATCAATACAACCTCTCTGTGGAACAGTTAGAATGCACTACAACATGGGGTGATAAAATCCTGCATTTTGTCCTTACCAACATGGGACAGCTTTTCTCTCCACCAACTGTCACTTCCTCCCTGGTCAACTCATATCAGAAATCTGTCACATTCACCAAAAGAATGAAGCAAAAGGCATCTTTCAGTACCTCGGTATTCAGGAATTACACTAAGGCTAATCTACTAAAACTGACAGATGACCTGACCAAATTCAAAATCCTCTTCCAACCTGATGATCCTCCACATATGCAGAAACCTTTGCCACCAAATTGTATGCACATTTAAATATCTTTATAAAAGCATTTGTTCCCCTCCATTGTAAATACAATGCAAAATTTCAGAGTAGTCTCCTATGGTGGAAATTAAATTTAAACAGATTCAATAATAAAAGAAAAATAGTCACACACCATGGAAAAACAAAATTATCTCTCAACGTGCTCAAAATACCCTTACTAAACTAAATAGGGAACTCTGGACTCTGATCAAATCAACCAAAGCCATATATGAAGTAAGTATAGCCACCCAGACAAAGCAAAGGATAATCTCAAAGCCTTCTGTAACTATATTAGAAACCTCAGAAACAATGCCCAGCACTATGCAGAACTAATAGTAAATTATACTACGCATGCAGACTCACAGACAGAACCAGTCTACTACTAGTACTACTGGGTAAATTTAGCTCTAACTTCACCTCCCCTTCTTTCCTTCTATATTCCCAGATCAAATATCCTTATTTACACCACCCCTCAAATTTCCTAAGAACAAGTCCTAAAGGCACTACCCGAGGCCAAGAACACCACTTCCTTGGACCTAGATAACATATGGGGATGCCTTATAGAAGCTATTCAGTATCAGCCTCCAAAGAGGAATCATGCTGGTTGAATGGACAATAACAACAGTCATACCCTTGCAAAAAGAGGTGGAGTCAATGTACAGGGATAATTATAGACCCATACCCCTGACCTGACTTATTTAATAAATAATAACATAGGCAACCTACAGACTCTTGACCTAAGCCAATAAAGGTTCATCAAGAGCAGATTGTGCCTACTTATTCTGGTCAGCTACTTCAAAAATGTTACTGAGGCAATGAGTGAGGGTAAATCACCACATACCTAGATCTCAACAAAGTGTACAATACTTTCCCATATTCAGGTATCATTGATAAACTCCCCAGCTAAAAGGTATAAATTGAGAGATGATAAAGTCAGCAAGCAAAGGACAGTAGTATTGCTGGAACTGAATTCGTCCTCAAGTCTTGGTGGCTATCTTCATGAGCCGGACCCAGTTTTTACAAAATCTCACCAAGACAGCACTGATATGTAGACTGTATTTGATGTAGCATATATCATGGACAGAGGTAACTTAAAAATTAAAAAGATAGCTGGGTGCACAAGACCTAGGATAACAAAAAGTGTTCAATCCTGGTAGTTGCACTGGTACCAGGACTGGAATAAACGACAGCATAGTATCCTCAAAACACGGAAACATTCCTAAAATGAGGCTAGGCCAAGCCCCAGGGAGGATGCCCCTTTATTAGTCCATAAAAATTACAAAAACTTATAGGCCAAAAAAGAGCCATAAAGATAATAGAGTGGACTATTGAGGATAACATAGAAATTATGCATTTTTGCTATTATACAAGAAGCCCAGAATTTCCAGACAGAAGATACACAAAAAGATTAAGAGAGAAAATAGAGGAAAGAAAAATACTTCCACAAGAAAAACTGCCAGAAGCTTAAAAAATTGTGTTCATTAATCCAACAGATTTATGAAAAAAAATTATATAGACCAAGAAACCTTTGTCCATCTGGAAAAAGAAGCAACCGAGGAAGTGCAGAAATATAAAGAACAAAATCAAGACACTTTTGAAAGGTATAAAAAAGAAATTTTGGCATGGGAAAGAAAGAGATCTCTGATATGATGCAATATGTATTCAAAGGAGGAAGACAAAATAATCAACACAAAAAAGGCAGCCCTAAAGATATTCAAAAAGGAATACAGGCAAAGGCATTCAGATATAGAAAATTTCACAATAAAAAATAAGATCACAAAGAGGGAATGTAGAACAGAAGATTAATAAGGCAGAAGTCAAAAAAATAAAAGTTTATGTTATGGAATACTTGCAAAAAGAAGGATTTAGAGTAAAAATGCTAACACAGGTTACATAACAGCATTACATCCTCAAAGTAAAGAGAAACAGAAGGATCAGGAGAGAGCTGAAGAAGAAATATGGACATGGGAAAGAAAAAGAGATTTAATATGGTGTAATATTTATGCAAAGGAGAAAACAAAACTAATCAATACAAAAAGAGCATCACCAAGGATTTTGAAGAGAAATGCAGGCAAAATAATCCAGACCTGGAAAATTTTACAATACAAAAAATAAGAAAAGAAAGAAGAAAAGTAGAAAAGAGAACTAGTAATGGAGAAGTTAAAGAAATAGAAATTGAAGTTATGGATCACCTGTGAAGTGAAGGATTTACTGTAGAAAATATAACTCAGAAAGCATCACAGCAGGATATTGCAATGGATCCCCAAATTAAGGCAAAACCAATGGAGAGGGGAAACATCTCATCAGTTGCCATATGAAGATACTTTGGAGCCTTCCATAGGAAACCCTATAAACATTCAGTTGGAGTTGCACAGCAAGGGGAGGAAGAGAGAACAGTGGCAACTGTGACGCAGTCAGTGCTGTGGAATGATAGGCCAGTGAGATCCCATATGAAAGCGCAATGGATAGCACAGGATGAAACTGAAGACAATGTGGCATAAATGGAGAACAAAGAATGTTTCCCCAGTTTAGAAGAACATGATCTAAGACAAGAGTTGCTTGATTTAATAGAACAGGCAGACATACTAAGATCAATGAAAGAAATAGACTACAGAAAGTCAATAAAACCCAAAAAGTTAGAAGTTTGATAAAACAAATTAACACAGTAATCATGACCATCCATAGAGATTCATGCAATATAGCAGAAGTAAATAGACTATATTACTCTGCAGCTAAATTCATAACAGATAAGTCTTACGACAAAAACACAAGGTAGTAATGGAGTGGAAGGTGAAAAATCAAATGCCATCATGGAAGTATCAAAGAGAGAAAACTATAAAGCAATTAAGCCAAGAAGTGTCACTGTTAGAAGAATATAGAAGAGGGAACAGATCAACCAAAATACTTAGAAAGACAGGCATGATAAAAGTAATGTGCAGTATTAGAACACATCAGGATTTATCATGCACTATCGCAAACAATAAACTAAAAATATCAGCACAGGCAGAAAAAACTTAGAAGATATGCAGATAAATATAAAGGAAAAGTACAAAATAAGCAGTTCATTGATTATGCAAAAAAGTTTTATAGAGAATTGGGAAACAAGGCAAAAGGAATTGAAATACCACCAAAAAGAAGAAATAGATACATTTTGGAAAAATATTATCTGTGAAGATCCTGTAGAACATAATAAAGATGGTGAATGGACAGAAGAAGTAATAGAAAGAATGAGATGTTCAAATGTACAAAATAAGAAATGGGTGTAGTAACAGCCAGAAAGAATGAAACGAAGTTAAGAAAAGCTCCATATTGGAAAACACCAGGCCCAGATGCGGGACCTACCTTCTGGCTAAAAGTATTAACATATTTATATGAAGACTTAGCAATGAGTGAGAACTATTTAGTATGTAAACCCCGAACAGACACCAGCCTGTTAACAACAAGAAAAACAATACTCCTACTTTAGTGCGAACCTGCAAACTATCCTAAAAGCTATAGACCAATAACTTGCCTTCTGATGATGTATAAATTATACACTGGAATTGATGCTGACAGAGTTTACATCATTTAGAAGAAAACTCAATCATGGCAATAGAACAAAAGGCTAATAAAAGAAAGTCATATGGAACAGAGGATCATTTTTGTTAAATAAAGTCATAAAAAGGGGAAGAATATAAGTATGGCATGGATAGACTACAAAAAATAATCTGACAGTATCCCACATTCATATGTAAAAGAGTGCTTAAAAATGTGTAAGATACACTGTACACTGATAGATTGCATTATAGCAACCATGAAACAGTGGCAAACCACTTTGCAGTTAAGCCATGATAAAGGACAAATTATTATTCCAGGGATAAAAATTCAAAGGAGAATATTATAGCAATAACCCACGCCTGGGTGTGGGTAATGCTGGATTTACCCACGGCTGGTGTGGTTTGGTCACGAGGACGAAGCCCGAGTGGCCAAACAAAGCCAACCGTGGGTAAATCCAGCATTACCCACACCCAGAAGTGGGTTATTGCTATTATACAATGACATTATTTAAGAAAAAAAAATAATTACTTTTCTTAAATAATGGCATTGTATAATGCCTCCTTGCTGCCCTTCCACAGCTGTCTGATGTTCTGCGGCAGTTCTGATGTACTGCACATGCATAAGCGTACGCAGTACATCAGAGCTGGGGGCAAAAGCAACGGAGAAAGCAAGATCTCTGTTGCTTTTTAAAAACTGTTTCGCTATGTTAAATGGGTTTAACATAGCGAGACAGCTTTAAAAAAAGCAACGGAGAATCTCCGTTGCTTTTTTAAAGCTGTCTCTCTATGTTAAACACATTTAACATAGCGAGACAGTTTTGAAAAAAGCAACGGAGAAAGCAAGATCTCCGTTGCTTTTTACACACTGTCTCGCTATGTTAAAGGAGTTTAACATAGTGAGACAGCTTTAAAAAAAGCAACGAAGATTCTCCGTTGCTTTTTTTAAAGCTGTCTCGCTATGTTAAACTCGTTTAACATAGCGAGACAGTGTGAAGCAATGGAGATCTTGCATTCTCCGTTGCTGTAAAAAAAAGAATTATAGTAATGGAAAAAGTCCGGGAAACCGGACCTTTTTCCATTACTATAACTCTGATTTACAACGTGCGCGCTGACCAATCAGCGTGCATGTTTTTGAATATTAATGGGGGGTCATAGTATAATCCATGGTAACTCTCTGTCACTGCTGTTATTTTGCCTTGCCCTTAAGCCATTAAGCTGTCTACTTAACAGATTAGGACATGGCTATAATTTGTCTCTCCCAGAAAACAACAAAGTGTAAAGATTTCCCATTGTCTTTTTGTAGATGATTTAACACTGGAAACATCAGTGTGGGACAGAAATGTGATGTAAAAGAATTTTGAACAAAAAGGAGTGTATACATATTTGAAAATTGATGAAGGATCAACAATAAAACATGAACAAATGCAAATAAAACTTAAGAAAGAATATTTTAGAAGACTTAAATTAATACTGAATATCTAGGAACAAAGGCAACTCTATAAACCAGTTTGCTCTTCCTGCCTGTGATTGACTGGCCCAAAAAGGTGTTGGATAGGTTGGACAGGAAAACTAGAAGAGTGCTTCATGCTCATCTAATGATTTATAAAAATCAGTGCATACCAAGATTATATTTTCCCCATTCTGAAGGAAGAATGGGCCTCCTTGAAAATGATTACATGTATAGATCTGCAATCGTGAGATTGCATACATATTTGTTGACCTTACAAGACCCAAATCTAGTGAAAGTTTTGGAACATGAGGAGAATAAGTCTAAGATGACTTCCCTGTTTAGTTTAACAGAATTATATTGGCATCAAGCAGGAATGGAAATCAAACCAAAAGCAGATAAAAGTCAAACAGCAACTGAATGTGTGAAAAAACAAAAGAAAAAATATAAGGTGAAGGATCAGATAAGAAGGCAAGAAATATGAAAAATGCATATAGTTGCAAGTATAAAAATCTATTGGAACAACCTCATGTTGATCAGGGTCAAATGCAGGAATGTTTAAGGAGAGGTGAATTTAAACCAAAAGATGAATGGTTAATATTGTTAGTCCAAGTTAGTGGACTATACACATTAGTTTACAAGTTCATCGAACATGTGGGATAAACAGACAAATGCAATTTTTGTAAAACAGAATTGGAAACAGTCACACACCTTTTTGCTGGTTGTGATATACTAATGGCAAGGGTCTGTATACTGAAAGTCATAATGATGTGTCAAGACTTTTGCATTGGGGATTGTGCAAACATTACAATACTGAAGTAGCTGAGAAGCACTGGAAACATGAGCCACAAAGCATTATAGAGAATGATAAAGTTTACATCACATGGGATCATGCCTTACCAACAGTTCATAAAATAGATGCAAAAAAACTAGATATAGTAGTCCATAAAAAGTAGACAATAGTAGCATTGATTACTAAAATTGCTACACCTAGTATCTACAGTGTTTTAAGTACAGAGAGACACAAAGTCATAAAATAACAGGATCTGCTGCCAGAAAAGAGGGCAATCTGGAAGAAAATTACTCAGACAGTTCCAGTAGTAGAAGAAGCAATGAGTCTTATAAAAAAGAATTTACAATCATACTTAAATATGTTACTGGTACATGTAATTCCATACAAATTGCAGGAGTCATTACTGGGCACATTGCAGGTGCTGCAAAGAGCACTTCTGGCTAACATCAAAACAATACTAGTTTCATGAACTTTAATCGTACTTTGACCTAGGAATGGGATCCATTTTTGTCATGGTATTAGAAACCCAAAAGACTTGGAGAAATTAAAAAAAGGAAAAAGCCAGCCATTTAAGTGTGTTGAATGCAACATGAATTTCATACATAAGGATACATTTGTTAACCTTCAAAGATTACACAGAGGAAAGAAACTATAGAAATGTGCTGAATGCAATAAATCCTTCATAGAAAAATGTCATCTAATATGCCATCAGGCCAGTCATATAAAGGAAGAAATTTAAAAAAGAGAAAAATATAGTAGTCCATGAAAAAAGGCAAAAGTAGTGAGAGTGGACTACATACATGGTTTTCAAAGTCCATTGAACATTTGGGAGAAACAGAGAGAAATGGAAACAGTCTCACATCTTGTTGCTGGTTGTGCTATACTAGTGGGAGAAGGACTGTACTCTGAAAAGCATAATAATGTGACAAGACTGTTGGATTGTGGATTTTGCAAACATTATAATATTGAAGTAGCTGAAAAATATTGGAAACACGAGCCACAAATCATTATCGAAAATGATGAAATGTATATCACATGGGATCACCTATTATCAACAGTTCAAAAATAGATGTGAGAAGACCAAGTATAGTAGTCCATGACAAGAAAACAAAAGTAGCATTGATCATTGAAATTGCTACACCCAGTGACTACATTGTCTTATGTACAGAGAGATACAAGCTCATAAAATACCAGGATTTGGAGGCAGAAATTAAGGCAATGTGGAAGAAAGATGCCCAAAAGTTCCAATAGTAGTTGGAGCAATGGGTCTTATAAAAACAAATTTATAGCCATACTTAGATATTTTGCTGATGCATGTAATTCAGTACGAAGTGCAGAAGGAGTCATTACTGGGCACATTCCAGGTGCTGCGAAGAGCACTTCTGACTAAGATCAAAGACTGAAACAATAGTAATTTTATGAACTTTAATAATATTTTGCCTTATTAATGGAGTCCATTCTCATCATTGTATTAGACACCCAAAAGACTTGGAGAAATTGAGAAAAGGGGCTAAATGTAAATCCCTGTGTAATTCATTGTATAGCAAACTGGCTTGCAAATAGAACCCAGGAAATTAGAAAAGGCAGCTCTACCACCTCTAAATGACCTGTCACTAACTGTGTACCTCAGGGTTTTGTCCTTTGGACACTCTTCTTTGGCATTTAATTCTTGGACAGTGCAGCAAATGTTAAAGGTTTATGACTGATCAAATTTGTAGATGGTTGTAAAACTGATGGTTGTAAAACTGATGACATCATAACTTCCCCAGATGACACCAAGATCCTCCAAGAGGGCCTTTCCCAAACAAAAAAAAACAAACAATCAAACAGTGTCAAAACCATGGACTAAAAGTAAACACAAACACAAAGAAACGCATAATAGTATTTTTTTGGCAAGCATGGCTTCCATTGTAACTATTATACTGACAACACCCCCTGAAATTTTATCCCATAGTCAGGGGTCTGGGAACCTATGTCAGCAATGAGCTGTCCTTTAATCACTAAATATCTACTATTCGAAGGAAGTCTAACCATAACTACCTACACTCCTGATATAGTAATTATTACAGAAATGTGGCTAAAACCCCACATTAAAGATGAGGAAATACTCACTAGTGGTTATGATGTTATTAGACAAGATAGGCTGAACAAGTGTGGTGTAGCATTGCCAACATGTATAAAAATTTCATCAAAATTGAAAAATTAATCTGTACTCCCCCAGATCTATCAGAAGCAGAAATTCTAACTATCCAATTTGAAGTAAATCCACATAAAATCATCATAATTATTACCTCCTACCTACCACCAGGGAATAATCTACCTACCATTGAAAGTATTCCACGCTGGGCATCCTCTTCTTTCAACCAAGAAACTATAGTGCTAGGTGATTTCAACTTAGACTGGCTCTCCTGCTCATCTGACAACCCCTCCAATTTTATCAATTTATTAAATTTCACCCAAACTATAAATCTCCCCACTAGAATTGATAAACACACTAAGAAAGAATCTATTCTAGACTGGATACTAACCAATAAGCCCAGCTTTGCCCACCAGGCTGGGTGTCTCTCCGATTCTCTCAGTGATCACTCCCCAATACCTTTCTTCTAAAGAAACACATTCACTCCCCCTGTAATGTCATTTTCAAACACATACGCAACAAAATAAATTTTCTCCTACCATCTTAATTCCATACTTCAAAACTGCAACTGGTCACCTCTAAAATCACTCCACCTAGACCAAGCTGTGCAATATTTTAATGATACCCTCTTCAACATCCTTAATAACCTTGCTCCAACAAGAAAAAATCACTCCAAAGCCAAAAACATACATTGGATAACCAAAGATGTTAAATCTCTTATTAGACAAAGGGATAGAGCCTGGACTGCTTATTAAACCTCCAAAACCTCAGAAAACCTCACCTCTTACAAACAACTAAGAAACCTAGCTAAGAAGCAAATATCTAACAAAAAATCTTATTTTCTTACTTGTCAGCAAAAATAACCCACAAAAACTTTGACAAGACCTTAACTACCTCCTCAACCCTGGCAAAACCTCTACCCTTGCACCATCTACAATAAATAGCACTGAATGTATAGCATCCCAATTTAACTCTCATTTCATTGCAACTATCACCTCACTTTTAAACAGCAACAAAACTAACCAGCCCCTTACAGTGCCTACCCCTACTAACTTTAAATCCAACTACTTCTCTTTTAAACCCATACAAACCTCTTATATCAAAAACCTCCTATCAAAACTAAAACCTACCTGTCTAGCAGCTGAATAAATCCTTAATGACTTCTTAAAAACTGCCACAAGCCTCATCACCTATCCCTTATCTATCCTAATCAATCGTTCCTTCGCAGAACAATATGTCCCCATACTATGGAAAATATCCCATATCATCCCCTCCACAAGGGAGGCCCATCTAAAGATCTCTCTAATTATTGGCCCATTGTCATTCTGTCACCCCTAGCCAAAATCTTAGAAAAATGTATCCATAAGCAGCTCCTAGACCACCTCACTACAAATAACCTCTTATCTAGTTCACAGCACAGCTTCCATCCAAAACACAGTACCTCCACAGTCCTCATAAGTTTCACTAACTACATCAACCTCCTCAAAAACAATGGACATCTAGTCTCTACTATATTCCTTGATATGTTCAAAGCTTTTGATATGGTATCCCACCAACTACTACTCAACACTTTAGCCTCCTTCAACCTCAGCTCTTCAGCTCTCAACTGGTTCTTTATCTACCTTACTTATCGACAACAGGCAACTAAATGGGATAATAAACACTCCACACTCCTCCAATCTTCAATGGGGTTCCTTAGGGTTCCATCCTTGGCCCTCTCATTTTAATTATATTCACAAGTAGTCTAAACACTGCCACTAAATCTGCTTCTATCATTCAATATGCTGACAATGCTACTCTTATTTGCTCTGCTCTCACACCCCAAGAACTCCAAGATAAACTGCAAAAGACATTTCTGGATATTGAAAATTACCTAAATGAACTTCAAGTCATCCTAAACCCCCCCAAAACAAAATTAATGATCTTTTCTAACAGAAAATCCAAAACAAAGCCACCTCCTCTCTCCATCTACTCCACTAATGACACTATAATAGAACCAGTTAACCAAACAAAACTACTTGGTGTCACAATAGACAACAAGCTAACATGCAATAAACATATATCACTCACAATTAAAAATGTTCACATCAAACTTGATGCTCTATGTAGGGCCAAACATTACCTTACTCAAAATGCCATACTAGCCACGTTGAGATCCCACCTCCTATCTACTCTTCATTACTGTTCTCAACTTTTCTCTAACCTGCACAAGTCTGATTTATATTTGCTTGATTCCTGCTATAACAAAATAGCAAAATTTGCTGCTAATATACCCAACAGGACCCATCATTGCATTGCTCTTCAAAAATTACACTGACATGAATTTCCCAATCTGTTATTGCTCAATCAGCTCACCACTGCCCACTCCATTATACACAAACCTGAAAACTGCCCTGCACTCTCCAACCTAGAGCAACTAAATACCAACCCCAGGACCCTTAGATCATCCGATAAACTTATACTCAAGGTTACAAAGTCCCATAATTACTTTGGTGACGCTCTCTTCTCCTTCAAAGTAGCCAAACAGTGGAACTTATTATCCCAGAATATCTTAAAAAACATAGATCATCATAGCTTCAAAAAACTTCTAAAGGAATACCTTACTCAATAATGGCTATGCTCCTGTAATACTCCTGGCTAGTTTCTCATGCCTTCAATCAAATGTTTTCTATTCTGCTATCTTCTTGTCTTACTTCTACCAAATGAAAATACCACAATGGTTTTTAGTTATATATCTAATGAGTTTCATGTTACTGTCTGTAGTAAGGCTTAAGAAATGTAATGTCTTCTGTTTTACATTTCCTCTTTTTGTAAACTGTGTTTGTTGGCAACTGTCAAACATTTTGTATATTGTTTGCAAATCTTTTAAAAATTTTTGTAATCATTTTGTACTGTTGTATGGAGCTTATCTCCTCGTGTCTCTGCTGAAAATGGGCTACTTACCCAGCCGGACTCTACCCGGTTAACAAATGTAAAATAATAAATAAATAAATAAATAAATTCCTTTTTCATTGCATCGATGGTATCTAAAGGTAAGGTATCCAGGTCCAGGAATGTAATCACTTCACTGTACTTGGCACTCATTGGACCAGTCATTGAGTATAATGCCCCTTTCAACACATACCTGTCCAAACACTTGTCACAGCAGGAATGGCTTAAATCATAAGAACTACGTAGACCATCTCAAAGCTTTTCCCATCTTCTTAATATCATACAGGCTAACAGGAGGCAACCTCTGCATTGCATACAGAGTCTCATCAGACCCTGTCCTGTCAGATCTGTTACACATTCACAAATCCAATAGTAGCATGAACACTTACACAAAGGATGTCAATCTCTTTTACAACATAAATATGACATTTTGGAGGGATAGATATGTATCACAGTGAATGTCATTTCTGTGAAACCATTTTCCACTCCATGTAAATCAAATCACATCCCTTATTCTATTCAAATCTAATTTGGTCCATAGAATGGGAAACCATAAATTCAGCCCAGTTTAAGCACCCATGTCTCTCTAGGGAAAAACAAACAGCACCATAAACACTAGATCCAGGGATCTGAACTTAGCTTGTGACATAAACAGAACATGATGGAGAGACAGATATGTGTCCCAAAGGATCCCCACACTATGGAATAGACTCCCAATCCATGTAAAATAGAGTTCATCTCTGACCCAATTCAAACAAAACCTTGACAATTGCATGAGAAATCATAAATATACACCCATTCTGGCCCCCATGTCCATTATGGACTGAGGCTGTCAATAAGAAAAGTATTATCCTAACACCCCCCTTCAAATCCTTAGTTTCCTCTCTATTAGATACATGATAATCTGGACCCACATTATTTGCTGTGTGTGTGCCTAGGCTTGTAAGAACCGTAGTGGTCATTATTCTAGTAACAACATATGAACTTCTAGATGGAATCGTGTTGACCTGCCAAAGGTAGCTTCGGCGATGGTAACATTTTCAAAAACTTCTCATTGAAACTGCCTTGGTGGGCATAAGAATGCATTTTTGTAAGGGGTGAGCCTATATATACATATATATACATATATATATATATATATATATATATATATATATATATATATATATATATGTATACACCAACTCCATGGTTGCACAGCGATGGAGAAAAAGGCAAACTCCACTGTCAGCAAAGTTTGTTTTACTGAAAACATTCAAACATTTTACACTCAAAGCTAAATTCACCAATTTGACACATTCATAAGGGCAACAAGTAAATGTCCCAAAACAGCCTTCCTGCTATCTCTGGGTTATTCATACACAAATTATAAGGGTTAAAAAACTACCATGGGAATGTAAGGCTAGGTTTCTTAATATATGCACTGATTAATAGCTTAGTAAATATGTACAAACCTATAGACTATAAACATGATAAATACAAATGCCTCAGTGCAGATGATCAGGTTTGTTGGAGTCCCAGTGTACCTCTATACCATAAGTCAGACAAATTAAACGAAGTTTATCGGAACTATGAGGTAAGGAGGATTGGCAGCTGTCTGTATAATGAACTAGAATTACATACCTGGTGCATCTGCAGATGAAAGTCTCTCTTGTTTGTCCAGCTCTGCTCCAGCATCTTGCCCTGCACTGTAGAATTCTGTGGAGGTGGTACTGCCTTAAAGCATGGCTAGAAACTCATCTGTCTGTATAAGAGGTGATTTGGTTGATGGCAAGCCATCTCTATCCCTACATTCCTCTCCCAGGGCTTCTGCTCTGTGGGTGGCAGGACAGATCATATCCATGGCTCTGTGGTGAACCATGTCATAATTTTGATCTTGACCACCCAAGCTCTAGCATGGTCACAGAAGGGCTGAATGGTGGAATGGACAGCAAAACACCATCACCAATGGAGGCAGAAGGCCTCCAGCACCACATCATCCTCAGCATCTAAACATGGGTTTGCAGGTGGATGTAGAAGTGCCATCACATGCAGTTGTTTTCTCTGGGCATATCTCTGTTGGTACAGAAACAGTCAAATTAACAACCTTGTTCCAGCATGGCCCTTAATAATGCTTTAACTACTACTATCCTACTGGACCATGTACTATGCTGTAGTTGTGCCTAACAGATATTGCTAGCCATAATCTTTAAGTAAATGTCAGGCATGCATGTGTACTGATCATGTATTTTCAATAAAACAAGCACATGACTCAACTGAACAAAGAATTAAAGGTTGTGACTAATCACATATGTGGAATGTAGAGAACATTACAATCATAGGTTCATAGGTTCATAGGTTTATAGGTAGGTACTAAGCTATTGGCCCTAGGGCCTATATAAGCCTAGCCAAAAAGGTACCCTGGCTTTCGTCACCCAAGAAAATTATTTTCCTGTGCCCCTGTCGAGCAGATCCACAGAAGTGATCCCGGGGTGAATTTCCTATTTCCCATCCAATCATCAAGATTTTTCTTGAAGAGTGCTAATGAGGAGCTCTGTTTGACATAGATAGGTAGTCTGTTCCAGAGTATGGGAAGTCTCTGGGACAGGAATCTATCCCTCCAACATGTTCTGTTTATTGTGGTGACAAGGTTTATGTCCCTACAGCGTGTAGTTCGGAGGGATTGGGATTTCTTTAAGTTGAGCATGTCCAACAGCTGTGGGTTTGACATAGCTTTGTATGTTAGGCAGAGATTGCCTCTGAGTAGGCATTATGCGATGGAGCTGGAGTTTTTTTAGACAGTCTGGGTAGGGTATCTGTTTGAGGCCAGTAATCCTCTTTGTGAGGTATTTCTGTGGCCTCTCCAGTTGTTGTAGATGTCTTGTGAGGTACATACAAAAAGGGGTGCTGTACTCTATAATGGGTCTAATGAGTGATGAGTAGAGGGGAACAATGACCTCTTTTTTTTGGATGAGAAACCTTTTGTGATGAGGTGTGCCATGTAGAAGGATTTCCTGATCACTGTGGCGATGTGATTATCAAAGGAGAGACTACTGTCCACCTGTGTCCCAAGGTCTCTTATCACACTTTCAGTGTTAAGTAGACTACCACCTATGTGGTAGTTCATGGGTACAGAGATTTTACCAAAGGGGATGACAATGCACTTTTTGGCATTGAGCTTGATGCCATGGCTTTGACACCAGGCATCTGTCTCAGTGAGGCCCTTTTGTAGGATGCCCACATCGTTAGGAGTTTCAATTATGGCTCCCACTTTGCAGTCATCTGCAAACTTCATTAGCCAAAGACCTTCTATGTTAGCCTGTACTTCAGAGAAGTAGATACCAAACAGGAGAGGACCCAGGACTGAAACCTGTGGTACTCCACTTGTCACTGGTCTGAAGGATTTATAGTCTGCTACTTTCACAGTGTGGGTTCTGTCCGTGAGCCAGTTGGCAACCCATCTTGTGACATAGGGATTTATACCTAGTTTAGTGAGTTTATCTATAATTCCAGAGTGGGGGATGGTATCGAAAGCCTTGGCGAGATCTAGATAGGCTGTGTGAACCACCTTACCCTCATCTATGGCTTTGGTGACTGCTTCAAAGAAGTCTATCAGGTCTAGGAGACATGATCTGCCTTTTACAAACCTGAACTGGGCAGGGTCCAGAGTTTGGAGATTACCAATGTCTTTGTTTATGAATTCCATGATGATAAGTTCCATGGCCTTGCAGACCAGGCTCATCAGGCTAATGGGGTGGTAGTTCCCGGGGTCCATCGTGGCTCCCCCTTTATGGAGTGGGATAACCATCGTGGTGCACCATTCAGTGGGCATACAGCCTAAGGTGAGGCTATGACTGAACATGGTACTTAGATGTTGAGCCAGTTCGTTCTGTAGTTCATGTAGAACACAGCCTGGGATATTGTCAGGTCCCATGGATGCTGTGTTCTTGGCTTTGGATAGTGTGTTTTTTACCTGTGCAGCCATGATTACAGGAACTTTGCATTCTTCCAGTATAGAGATGGGCCCTCTAGTGGGTGAGAGGGGGTAAAGTTAGCACTGAACCTATCTACTAGGATGTTGGCAATATCAGTTGGTTCTGTATATTAAGTGCCATTGTGCAGTAACTCAGAGCAGATCTGAGTGTTGCCATTGAAATTCTTGACATAGCTATAGAATGCTTTGTTATTGTCTTTAGAGTCAGTGGTAATTTTGTTTTCATAATTAGCTTCGTAATCATATTAAATATTATTCTCAACATGAGCTCAGGAGTGTGTCTACCATTTACCTTAACAATCTTGATTGCTACTACATTTACTGCACTTGCAATGTACCCCTTAATAAATTTTTGAACTTAAACAAACTGACATATATATAGGGCTTAGAGTAAAGTGCACTCCAAAAGCTACCATTGTACAAAGAAATGGATATGTAAAATGTATCACTTAACCTTATTTAAGCAGACATTGTGTTGAGAAGGAATATTTCATCAAAAGCACCCATAGCAGGATTCAAACTCTGGCTGCAGAAATTTTCTTGAGTAGTGCAATGAGGATATTTGACTCTTGTTGCACTTATATCATGTAGATTCATACTTCTGTGCATGATGATTATGTTAATTAGGGTTTATCTCATTATTGTTTGTAAATGGCTCAGTTTGTGTGACAAGCAAACCTGATAAACATTGTAGTGATTTGTACAAGATGCCATGCAGGCAGCTCTGTGCATGCATTCTCAGATTATTATTTTAGGGAGTGGGTGAATTGTCTTCAGATGAAGTCACTGTAGAGCATGCATTCACAACAGCATACACAGGGATGGAGGGCTGCCAGTGTGTCACTGGAACCATACAAATACAGTACCTGCATTGTCACAGTTTGCCATCCTACACACAAATGAGTTGCCTGCTGAGGCCCATCATTGCACTGAAGCTGGGCCACATAAGAACTGCTTTGGATGCCAATCCTGGAATAGTTTAGGCAAGGCTGGGCATCCATGCAACTGGCATCCCAGGCACAGGTACACAATGCTGTCACCAATATAATGATATGAAATGAATCAATACTGACACTTTGGCCAGTGGAAGGATGAAGTTCAAGAGCAGCACCACCTACGTACTGTAAGTACAGCTGTTACTTGTCACTGTATACCATACACAAATATGATATTATCCTCTATTTATATCTATAGACCCTGCCGAAATCAAAAGGAACAGGCAGATGCACAGGATCATACCAGAGTTCCTAAGAGAGCACCAGGGTGAGTATGCATGCTGTCATTAAAATGTCTAGCTTGTAATAGTAATAGTAGTAGGCATGACCTAACAATGTATAACATTAATAAAGCAGTGCATTGTCTGTCATTGCTGACATAGATTGAAAGTATTAATATGACTGTGACATGTTAGAAGTCTTTCTTCATGCCTTTTTCTATACAGCTGGGCAAGTGGATTTTCATGTCAAGTGCCTTTGTTCCCACTTTGAGGATGGCAGCTGGTTCAATTCCCACCCTCCATGTTGTTGTGATCATGAAATACATTTAATGTATATTTTCCGACCAGTAGTGTCACTGCGGCAGTACAAAGTCTGTGTATGTCAGATCGTCATTATTAGTTCGTTAGACATTTCACAGCTTACAGTAATGTTGGCTGTTCTTTGCTTATCAGGTATGATTGAAATATGCGTGCCTGATCCCTATGTTTACTTTGTATATGTAAAGTATTCTTAGACAGGAAAATCTATCTCTGACCACAAGCACACATTGGTCTAAACTAATAGCTCCAGCTGTTAATCGTCTATCTGGAATACAGCATATCATTCTGGTTTTTGTTTCAGACCTCCCCTACATACATATATAAAGGCTTCTGATACCCTTGGTTATTTAATGTTTTGCAAAGTACAGTCTGTTTAATGGTATCATTATCAACAGCAGTTGGCATGCAATTGCCATTGTATTTGTAATTGTCTTCCCTACCTTTTTTGTCACTATCCTTTAATTAAACATGATTTTTTTGCTTTAATTTTTTTCTCTGCATTTGTTTTACTGTTATATGCAGCAGCACTGCAACCTGCACCAATCCCACCAAAGCCTATCAGCCCTGTACAGTTGGCAGCAGCTATACCACCAGCACCACCAGGTGAAGCATCAAGAACATCTGGGTCCCAATCTGCAACAGTTGCTTCCATACTTTCTGCCCTACATGCAACACCTGCATTGGGTGGCCTTACACCAAGGGCTGCTACAGTGGTACCGGTAGCAGTATGAGTGGAGATGACACCTTTCTCACCCATTGGCAGATGTTAGAGCTTGTGGGGGATATCATTAATAGAAGATTAGATGGCCCTATTGGCCAGATGGAGACCATACTTCAGTGACATGCATCCCTGCCTAGCAATGGCTTCATCTTCTGAGCCCATACCCAGTGGTGACAGTACCTATGGTAACAAGTAAATTCCCACATTGTGTCATCTGGCAGGTATTGCATTTGCAGATACCTAATCCTAACCCTAGCCTGGTATTCCCCACTCTTTTGTGTCCATGTCCACCCATATTAATTTTACAAACTTCTCCTCACCATTGTCCTCCCTCTGTTTGCCTGATACCTCCTCACCATTGTGTTTCTATTCCCCGATTGTGTTACTCTATACCTTATTAGTCTTTTCTGCCTTTCCCTGCTACTAAACCTACTTCTCCTGTTTTCTTCTTATGCTCCTTGCTTCCTTCCCCGACTTTCCATTGTCTAAAAAAGTAGGCATCTGTTCCTTTAAAAGGTTTATGTCTCCTACCCAGCCTCCATCCTGCTCATTCCTTATTTGTTCAGCTTCAGTCCTACCCCCTGCTTGCTTCACCTTGCATCTCTGTCCTATACCCCCTTTCAAACTTTTAATCTGGTCAAAATTAGATAAACACACCACACTCATACTCAAAAAGGTCCTACAAAACATGTATGTTTTTTGAGGTCATACAGTCTGCAGTGGGTTGTGGAGAGCATCCTTGATGCCCACGCATAAGCATTGAGAAATAACACTTTTCATCCCTTGAGTACTGTCTTTTATTTCCCCTTCATATCTGTGTTTATATAACATTCCACTGAAGTCTGTTTCCATTACCTCTTCAGTGTGATTTCTGTAATGGCTCATCTTGTTGATGCTGGGTTTAAGTAAATGTCACTCAGCAGCATAATAGGTTCATATGTTCTCAAGGCTGATATTTTTGCTTTTCATTGCATTTGCATTATATTACAGGTACAATGATAACATAAAACTGTAATGATCTCAAGACTGGAGTAGTTCAGTGCATAATATTACATTTCTGTTTCCCACATATCATGTTTAAGTTTCACACTATCTGTCTTCAACTATTTCATATGGATGCCTGTATTAAATGTGTCAAATGCCCTTTTCCTTTATGTTCTGCATCCTTGTTTTGTTCACCAGCTTCCTTTGTTATCTTCTGTTGCCCTGCTTTCACCTCTACACTCACCCCTTCTCAATCATAGCCTTACTTTTTCCATATGACATTTTCTTCATCTGTTTTGCCTTGATTTACAACAATATTTCAGCACCTTAGTATTACTATATGAGCGTGAGATCTCATGAAGTCTAATCCACAAGTTCATACGTGGTCAGTGTTTACCACCGCTCATACTTTACTCTGGCTGTGGGTTGCTCTAACCTGCTCTTACCAGAAGTTTCTACTGTAGCCATATGCAGATGAGAAGTTGCTCATTATGCACACTGGCCTGGCTACATGCATTCAAAATGAGCCCCAAAGCTAATCACACATGCATAGTAAACAGTGTTGACTTTGCCACGATTGTAGATGTGACATTTCTGAATCCATGGGAGTATGTTTTTTAGTTTAAATTACCAATTTTCCTGTATTGGAAGACCTTGTATATTTTCTATATAAGAATAAATGTCTTTTCCCATTTCCCATTGATGCATTTTCAGTTTATCAGTTAACACAGTCCTTTTCATTGTCTGTGGGGTCCCTGTATCTATATGGTGATCTACCAGTTGGGTGCACCCAAGTTTAGTAGTAAATGTGTCTCAAAATCCTTATAATACTCCTCAGATTCTTGAGTGACAGCACTATCTCATTCACTGAAGGGTTACAACAAGCTTCACTAAGAATGTCTATTACAAGATTCCCCCCCCCCCCCACACACACACACACACACACACTGATTCTTCTTTTAACTCACTGTAAACACTAAGTACCAATGACTCTGTCATGGAAGAGCTTCATCATGTCAGCATGGTAAGGTTTGTGTTTCTGCCTCCTGCTTGGCAACTCATTGCTGTAATCAATATTGTGTAACTTCTCTATAACATTGAAATGTACCTCCTATGTTGCCTGTATATTAGTTGGCTGAACAGGAAAAAGAGCATTACCTTTTGTCTGGTCATGTCAGAGATTTTGTTGCTATTGTACTTGCGATACTCCATGAGCTACCTAAGCTTATTTCTTACATCTAGTACATACTCCACAAGATACTCTTTGTGAGAAGGAACATATCACCCTTCCACTCATCACAAATTAAGTCTAGAAACCCCTTATTCCCATGACCATAAACTTACTCATATGGCAAAAAATATTCTCTGCATACAAAGAGGTAGGTGACAGATACTTTTCCCATTCCCAATTAAACTAATCTGTGAATAGTGTCAGCATGATCTTAAGAGTAGAGTTAAACCTCGCCACTAAATAATTTGATTACAGATAGTAAGGGGTGTTTTTTGTATCTGCTTTACTTCACAGTGATTCCAAAAACAGGTCAACAGATCTATCATAATGTTAGCACCTCTGTCCATTGGAATTTCCCTAAGGAAAACCTGTCCTGATGAAAATTTAGGGTCTATATCAGAATGTCGAGCACTTAGGTTGTCGAATACCTAAACGTCGACACCTAAATGTTGAACGCTTAAAACCACGATCGGACAATTACGCAAATTTTTTTTCTGTGAAAAAATTCACTTGGCCAACAAAAAAAAACATACTTTAAAACCCTAATCAAGAGGGGGCTTCACCCCCACCCCCCCAACTAAATATACCAACTCCAAGATTGCTCTACATCGGGGAAAAGGGCAAATCCCCGATGATGGCCAAGTACATTTTTTTCCCTGGGAAAAAAATTTGCATAATTGGCCGGTTGCGGTTTTGAGCATTCAACATTTAGGTGTCGATGTTCACGCATTCGACAACCTAAACATCTGACACCATAATAAGAACCCAAAAATTCATAATATAGAATTAACCACTTTTTCAACCTATATAGAGGGCAAAGCCACCACCTCAATGTACCTAGCAGCATACTTGAGGCAATAAGAAGTCAATGATACCCATGGCTACCCATTTTGCTATCCAATAACTGGCAAATGCCCCCAAAGTATCCTTAGTATAGTCTCCTGCCTTGGCAACTTCTTTTCACTGTTCAGATGTCTTACAGTGCCCTGTAGCATCTTTTTTTCTCAATACCTAACCATTAAAAAATTGCATAAGCCTCCTCTTTGAATGCTTCATGGCTAGATGGTCTGATAAATAAATGTATTAGATTAAGGCTTGAAATGTGTGATGGCAGGTCCTTGACACTACCAAATTCAGTATTACTTCTCTCTCCTTAGCCACAATGCAGGAGACAAATGCTGTACAATAAACACTATTCAGGTATGTCTATGCCCTCTTCCCTTAATAGTCTGAAGTCTCCTTTTCTACCTCACTCAAATTTTGTACAGTAGGACCTGACAGCTGTTCCTGTTTAATTCTGTCTGTATTATTATCTTCAGTTCCCTTTCTATACAAAGTCTAATGACTTTTGACATCTGTGGCTCAGATTTGGAACTTTTGCTACCAAATATCCCCTTTCTTACTGTGGCCTCTTTCAGAAATAAAGGCTATTACCTTTTGACAACTGTGGCTCCAATTCATACTTGGTGCTACAACCCAGGACCTCTCCTTCAACCTGCTTTACAGGTTTGGGTACTGTCTAGGTCTCCTCCTTTATGTCTTCCTTACATGTTTGTCTCCACATTTGGCTGTGAGTAACTGTATGTATACAAAGTACTTTATCGTCAAAGTTGTTTCCTATCAGGAGACCTTCTGAGATATCACAAACTTCAGTCTTCTTGACCTGCTGAGATATCATCATAAACTTCAGTCTTCTTGTCTGTTTCCCTTTTTCGCAATCCAAATGACCCTTGTCACATGACACCTATGGCCATAACTGGAGTGGGCATCTTAGGCAAGAAATGCTCCTAAATGACAACTGCAGGTTTAAAAATTGCTATGTCTGATGAACCATCTGTCTTAGTAATAGATTCCTTACCCTGTACCAGGATAGAGTATAGGCCCTGATGATAACCTGTAGCAACTGCATTTTCCAGACAATGCACAACAACCCCATTGTGTTTGTTTCTCATCACATCTCTATGGACACCTGGACTGTACATGTTTCACTTGGATAAACTGGAAACATCCAAACTCAGAACCTTGGTGTGTACTGGATTCAGCAACTTCTCCTTTGCCTGTTGAACCCAATATGATACTTTCAAGTACCCTCATGAGTTCCTTGATACCCATGTGCAGTGCTAGGTAAACTCTAATGGAGTTTTGCCCTCCTCAGAAACTAGTGGTCACCTTTTTTACCCATCTCTTCAGCTAGGACATATTTCCAGCCTGTCAAACAGAGCCTCATATCCTCAGGCAATGTAATGCATGCTTACTCCCTAATCAGAAAGTCTCCTAGCATTTTAGATGGAATAACTTGACATCTGCTTAACCACCCTGGAAACCAAATGCTTATTTCTCCAACAAACTCACTGACATTGTCTTCTATTATTTTTTTTTTTATTTTCTCTATTTTTTTTTTTTCAATAAGATACAGTTGTGAAGTGAAAACATTCTGAAAGGGCACACTTTACCACAGTCAATGCAATCAGCATCTGATGTGTTACTAATAGCATGCAGAGCTTTACCCATGAGAAGAGAAGTTAAAAACCTCACTCTTTGTCTTACATCCAAACTCAGAACCTTGGTGTGTACTGGATTCAGCAACTTCTCCTTTGCCTGTTGAGCCCAATATGATACTTTCAAGTACCCTCATGAGTTCCTTGATACCCATGTGCAGTGCTAGGTAAACTCTAATGGAGTTGTGCCCTCCTCAGAAACTAGTGGTCACCTTTTTTACCCATCTCTTCAGCTAGGACATATTTCCAGCCTGTCAAACAGAGCCTCATATCCTCAGGCAATGTAATGCATGTTTACTCCCTAATCAGAAAGTCTCCTAGCATTTCAGATGGAATAACTTGACATCTGCTTAACCACCCTGGAAACCAAATGCTTATTTCTCCAACAAACTCACTGACATTGTCTTCTATTATATTTTTTTTTATTTTCTCTATTTTTTTTTTCAATAAGATACAGTTGTGAAGTGAAAACATTCTGAAAGGGCACACTTTACCACAGTCAATGCAATCAGCATCTGATGTGTTACTAATAGCATGCAGAGCTTTACCCATGAGAAGAGAAGTTAAAAACCTCACTCTTTGTCTTACATCAATTTTGTTCAAGTGCAAATTCACTGAAATGACTGAATAAAAGTATTAAAGTCATCCTCCTCTTATTACTGAGAAAATAATTTGGTATAATCTTAGCATCTAAGGATGACTTTTCCCTTCTGCTACCAATCCTTCCTTGTCATAGAGTCAAGACTCACCAGCCATGCTCTCATTCCTTCTCCCTCCCAGTGGCTTTGTTATGGTACTTGTTCTCTTACTATGCCATGGCCGGTTCAGGCTGATGCTTAACCTCCTCATATGTCTCCGCTCTATGTGTATCATATCCAGTTCCATCTCTAGTCTAAAGCAAGATTCAAAATCATTTGTGGGTGAACTGAATGATCATTTAGCTGAATATTGCATGTTGCATACCTCCTAGCCCTGCCAGGCTGTCTCCATATAAGGTGGGCTGAATTCGAACACACACAAAATGGCTATTAAGTCATCCTTATTCAAACCAGCATATTGAATTCCTTTTGATTTACACTTTTGATTTACACTCCTTGACCAGTTATGCCACTGACATATTGGCTTATTCCTCAGAGCTCACCTTGCCAGTATCATAGCTGCAATAACTAAAAACTAAAAATACCTACTGTTCAGTACTAAGAAACTTAGAACTTAAGCATAAAAAAGACTTTTTTAATTGCTTTCATCTGCACTACACCAGATTTCTTCATAAACAATCACCAATAAAAACTACAGCAATTTATAAGAGACTAATCACGTGATATAAAGAACAGAAGGTTAAATTTAAGGAATAGAAGATTAAAGTAAAAAATATATATTACTTTTATGTTTAATTTTATTTTAGAACATTGCGGCTTTAAGAGTTTTTCATTAACTTAATGTCATGTGATTAGTATCTTATAAAGTGCTTTTTATTGGTAATTGTGTCTGAAGAAGTCTGGTGCAATGCATAAAAAGGCAGTTCATAAATTGTTTTTTATGCTAAAGTTCTAAATTTATTTTGACATTCTTTCTTGGGTATGCATTTTTGTGATTTTCTTGGTTTCTGTTGTTGTTTTTAGTTACCACAGTTTGGGACATCTTTTTATTGTACTGTGTAGTATATATTGGCATATGTTTTAATTGTGGATGCAAGACTGCATGTAATTTTTGGGGACAACACTATTATGCAGGCTATAAGAGATCATTTTACAATATATTCCACCGCTGCAAACCAAATATGTTATGAATAGGGGTATACACCTTAAATAATGCAGTTCTGTCACCAATGTGACAGTTGAGCAAGAGTTACAAAACCCAAATGTCTGCAACTGTTACTCAAAATATGTATGCAAGGGAGATTCACCTTAACGGCTAATGCAAATCCCACTGCCTTGGGTTAAGACTGGCAACTGTCAAACCCAAACAAATTTTACACCACCACTACAGAAAAGAGTTAAAATCACTTCCCAAGATTTCACCCACCTCAGTCATAGCCGATTACCTTCTAGTATAGACAATAAACAGTTACCAAAACATAATCAATTTGTTCTTCATACACATACACACTCACAAGATTTCACAGGAATGCCTAATGATACTTTTTCAATTACAGTACCAGTAATCTCTATTCATGGTATTTTGCAAACACTCAAACGACTAATCTGGCACTAAGATGTCAGTTAGTGATCTGTGCTATGAAGAAGCACTTCACTAATGAAATAAGATTAAAGTCACAAGTTCTTAAAAATGAACAAATAAACATGTTTTATTTTTGAAACGGGTCTGATTACACATACAGAACTATATTTTAGTTAGACAGAAAAATGAAAATTTTGTATGGATAGTATGATGACAGAAAACCTACATATGCAGTTATTATGTCCAAGTACTTATGCTAAATAATTGAAATCACAGGATGAAAAAAACAAAGAACCTAAGCATTTTGCTGTAGCTTTCTTTGCTAGTCAGACTTTAATGAAGTTCAAATAATAGTTCCAGACAAAAAGAAGAATAAAGGAGAAAAGCAGCTCTGATGTACATACTCCTTGGTAGCTGGAGATATTTCAAATCCAAATAACATTCAAAGATAACAAGTAAAATGATCAGCAGCAGTTCTAATGCAGTATATTCCTCAGTGGTTAGAGATATTTCAAAAATAAATAACAGCCCCAGACATCTGGAATGAAAAGTTACAGCAGCAGCTTTGATCCAGTACATTCCTCAGTACAGAGCCATAGTTGGCTCATTTGGTGCCCAATGCCACTCCCAGGCAAAAAAGATACATTCTCCAGTCTGGCATTCCTCTGGTCCTAAGAACTAGTACCAGGTCCTAACCTTCCATCTCCTCCAACTTTCATGTTTATGTGAGAAGTATTAAACTGAAAAAAAAAAAACGGATCTGCTGATCATGCCCCTGACTCCTTGCATCCAAGGTGGCTTCGCCTTTTACCCCACCCTAGCTATTCTTCTGCCTTGGTGATTAGAGATACTTTTAGAAACAAACAGAATCCATTGGGGATCTTTTGATGTTTATTTGAGGTATAGAAGAATGGGTATTAATGGATGCTAGCTGAAGGAGAGAAAAGAGAGAATGATTGGAGAAAGTAATACGATGGGACATGTTGATTGCTAAGCTAAAAATGGGGAGAGAAAACAAGCCTTTTTTGTGGGTTTTTTGTGTGTTTATGAATGCAAAGGGTTTGATCATAGTGTATGTTTATATTAATTCTATAGACGTTGTGGTATTGCAGAAAGTACTCTATAAATTTTAAACCAATAAAAATTATATAACAAAATAGAACAATCTTTCCATTTGAAACAAGCTGCATGATACTCCAAACAGTACTCTCCCATAATGATGTAATTCATGTTGTAGAGTAACCAATGAGCATGACAAGCATAACCCTCATGACTGAACAACACCAACCATGAATAAATCCTGCATTACCTACACCCAATTGTGCTTAATGCTAAATGATTCCTTAAAGGCAAACAATAGATGAGTGTGAAGGCTGTCAGCCCAGCCAGATAGAATTCTATAAATAATTCTATGTCATTGTAAATATTAATATGATCCACAGGCTTGTGTTTCACAAATGTAAGAAAACTGTGGTATGTGTTGAGCTTCAAAGATGTAACCACAGTGCACCCTGCTGCAAGAAAGCTGATGAGTAAAGCATTTTATAACTGTTTGATCTCAAGCTAGGAGACATGATATCTGCATTCAGAAATTACTTCTATTGTTCTAAGACAGAGATAATTGCTAGGTTGTACATGTAAAGTGTCTTTTATTGCTGTGGCTTTCTGACAGGTGCACATTACAAAAAGAAATGTTAAAATGTTAAGTTCTGTGAGCCTGGGAAACTTAAGTAGAAGTGTCAAAAATTATGTAATCTGAAATGACTCAGCAGGAATGTGTATTACCAATTTAAGACTTTCTCAGAGAGAAAGATTCGGCATTTTGTGTTTTGTCTGAACCTGAACACATCAGCTCACCTGCACTTTGCCTTTGCTCTGTAAGTAGAATTTAGAACAGTGATTTTTCTTAGAGATAGATAGAAATATAGCTAGACTAGTCGAGCTGTTTTCTATATTTATGTGAGACTATCCTACAATGTTGTTTTAAAGTATTTCCTGTGATTTGTGAACTGTCTAGTGTCACTGTGTTGAATGAATAAGTATTGTCTTGTGTTTTTATTATTTATTATTAAATATTTTATACCTTTCAACTGTGGCTGCTTTGTGTAGAGATAATTTAAGCCCTCAGAGTACTTGCATGTATTTGGTGATACTGTATAAGCCACTCAAATAGCCTTAGCCCAGGGTTACACTTACTATTTGGATAACAGTAATATTACACAGTAGAACTGGACACCCTTTGGTAAGAGCCTTTATAGTAGCTGATAATAGTAGTTGGTGGCAGTGGATAACTACCTTATAGCCTGGCAGAAAGGGACATAGCTGGTGATAAGAACAGAATGAATGAAGGCAGGGTACGGAGTAGTGCAGGAAATCAAAAGTCAAATAAGTAAAAAACACTGCACTAAGCCTGCAGGCTAGAAATGTACTGTAAACTGTTTATTCAATAAAACAACAAAAATATACACGAAGTAAGTGCTTTCACGACATCCAGTCGCTTCATCAGACAACATTCAAAGACAGTGCTCATCCTAAATAATCCTCTACAAAGTCAGCTGACAATTAATCACATCAATTAAAGTGAACAAAGTATTTAAAAATGTGTGCATATATAGTACATAACATATGATATAAAACACATACTCAAAAGCATTTGCATACATTTTAAAAACATTTAAGAACTGTGTAAAAAATATATAAAAACTATATAAAAATCCTTCTTTATAAAAACAGCATTCTTTATTTATGCCTAAGAGGGCATGCCTTCAGAAAAGGTTTTAATGAAGAAGTACCTTAAGACCTGCAGATCTTTCAGCATTTAGCAGAAGAATCCATTTCTGTTCTGCTGCTTCTGTATGATTCTCCAGGTCCCCCCTCTAATATCTACATCTAATACTTGTAAAACAAAAAATCTAAAACTATGTGTAGGATCATTTTGTAGTACATGTACTGTTAATGCATTATTTTCTTTCTTGTTCTTCACATCCCTGATGTGCTCAAGTACTCTGTCTTTAAGTTGCCTATTTGTTTTACCTACGTAGTAGGCATGACATTTCTCACAGAAAGAAAAATAAACCAAATTGACTGTTTTACAGTGTGCATAGTACTGCATTCTCAGTGTGAATCTCAAAGAGGGATGTTGGTAAAAGGAACTAGTATATAAATATTTGCATGCTGTACAATTTCTACACGGAAATGTTCCTGTCCTAGTAGATTCATACAGGTTTTTTTTACACTCTTCTTATGGCATGTGTTGTTTTATGGATTTATTATTTCTAAAAGAGAGGGACGGTGTTATACCAACTATACTAATTAATTCTGGTGCATCTTGTAGAAGCCTCCAGTTATTCTTTATAATGTCACAAAATTCATTGATATCACTAGAATATTGAAAAGTAACTCTAAAATTGTCATTGGTAACCATTCTATCTTGGCTAGTGTTTGATTCTTCAGCTGTCTAGTCAAAGTATGGTTTACACCTATCAGCCCTATGTAACCAAGCTTCTTCTATAGCTTTTACTATTTATTTTTCTGAGTAACCTCTCTCTAAAAAATCAAATTTTAATTGTGATAGGGTTGTATGCACATCTCTGTCATTGCTATGTAGTCTTAAAGTTCTATATATCTGCCCTTTAAGTACATTGTGTGGAATATGTCGCAGGTGCATACTTCTTTTATGCAAAAGGGCATTCCTCTTGGTAGGTTTTACATAAATGCTACTATATATTTGCACAAGTTCAGATTTCTTTAGTGTAATGTCTAAAAACTCTATTTCATGTTTAGAATAATAATAGGTAAATTTTAAGACGTTAGTTGTGTGTAAATATCTAATGAAATCCTCAAGAGCATTCGCATTTCCTTTCCATAGCAAAAAAATATCGTCCACAAAGCGGACCTACCACATAATGTACTGACCAAATTGACTGGACTCTGATAAAATAGATGTAAGTTTCCCATTGTACTAGCACCAGGTTGGCATAGCTATTGCCGCACGCAGTGCCCATAGCCACGCCAATCTTCTGTAAAAAGAATTCCTATTCAAAGTACAACCATTATTCTCAAGGACTAACTCTAGCAATGTACATAAGTGTAACCTTATTTTTCTCATTTTTCTCATAATAAGGTTACACTTATATGTACATCCCTCTTTGAGAATGCAGTACTATGCAGACTGTAAAACAGTCAATTTGGTTTATTTTCTTTCTGTGAGAAATGTCATGCCTACTACATAGGTAAAACAAATAGGCAAGTATTAGATGTAGATATTAGATGGGGGGACTTGGAGAATCGTACAGAAGCAGCAGAACAGAAATGGATTCCTCTGCTAAATGCTTAAAGATCTCCAGGTCTTAACAGTACTTCTTCATTAAAACCTTTTCTGAAGGCACGCCCTCTTAGGTATAAATAAAGAATGTTGTTTTTATAAAGAAGAATTTTTATATAGTTTTTATATAGTTTTTACACAGTTCTTAAATGTTTTTAAAATGTATGCAAATGCTTTTGAGTATGTGTTTTATATCATATGTTATGTACTATATATGCACACACTTTTAAATACTTTGTTCACTTTAATTGATGTGATTAATTTAGTCAGCTGACTTTGTAGAGGATTATTTAGGATGAGCACTGCCTTTGAATGTTGTCTGATGAAGCATCTGGATGTCATGAAAGTGCTTACTTTGTGTGTATTTTTGCTGTTTTATTGAATAAACAGTTTACAGTATGTTTCTAGCCTGCAGGCTTAGTGCAGTATTTTTTACATATTTGGCATAGCTGGTGAACCTGTGACAGCCTTCCCCAGGAGTGTCTGTGTGTTTGTATATAAACCAATTCTCAAAGTGTGCATGTGTCAGCTACTTGGGCAGGTACACAAAGCCCCGGTTGGACAGAGAGGGTACTGGAGGTTTTGGCTTGACTACTCGGCTGAGAATAGACCCCTATAGATGTGCCAGTGGGGAGTCTTATTGGGGATCTGGAGAGAAAGAGAGAAATCAGCCCTGGACTGACTGTGACCTCTGTGTGCTCTTAAGGGAAATTGTACTTAACTGTGTGTGTACTTGTTATCCTTCCCAATGTGCATGCCCCTCACTGGTGCTAGTAGTGAGGATTGAGGCTCCTTGATTACTGGGCCAGTGCATGGGTGTCACATATGAATTGGCAGTGGTAGGATATCCACATCAAATATTAATTGTTTGATAGTGGTGAGTTAGCCACATCACATAATAATTGGCTTGTAATGGTGTGGATAGTGAATTCCTGTAGCTTGTGTACAGTCGTCACTGAAGGTGTTTTTGTACTCTAAATCAGCCAAGCAGTGAACATTCAGAGTTCAGATCACAATTGTTTTATTTGTTTTGTTAGCTTAGTTAGTCAGGGAGAGCAGGCAAGCATGTCAGCAGAGGAGTATGGCAAGCTGACAAGGAGCCAGTTGGCTGAGATGTGCCAGGCTAAAGGACTGGTGCATGGAAACCTGACTAAGGCAGACATGATTGCAGCTTTGGTCACAGCTGCATCAGAAAATAACAACCAGGAGGATGATCAGACTGGCTGTGGAGATGTACAACACTCAGAGAATGGACAGCTCAACCTTTCTACAGAGGACTTATAAATCCATCTGGAGCTAAAAAGACTTGATTTGAGGCAACGCATTTGGAAATAGAAGCAGCAAAGAGACTAAGACATCTAGAGAGTGAGGAAAATGAGAAACTGTGATGTCTGCAGGTTGAGGAAAATGACAAACTGCTATGTCTGGAAGCTGAGGAGAATGAGAGGCAGAGGCAACATGAAAAAGAGATGCTGACTCTTCGCCAGAGTCATGGAGGTAATGAGGAAGAGAGTAACTGGACCCCAGAAGCACAAAAGGTCAGTAAATTTCTTCCACAGTTTACAAAGGGGGATAATTTTGATAGTTTCATTCATATGTTTGACAGGGTATGTAAACAGTATGATTTTGACCAAAGGCTCTGGTACGGTTCATGACCCCCTTACTCCATGGTAAAACTGTAACTATTTTGTCCAAACTGTCTGACAATGATTTTTTAAACTATAATATTGTAAAGAATTGTTTGCTGGAATTTTTTAAGCTAACACCTGAAGCTTATAGGAAAAAGTTTTGTGAGCATAGACTCAAGGCAGATGAAAGTGTGTGTGAATATGTTGCTGAATTAAGCACTTATTTTCATAGGTGGGTGAGTGGATGTTAGGTCACCCCACTTTTGAAGGGCTGACAGACCTTTTGGAGAGGGAACAAGACCTTAGCACTTTGTCTGAGGACATGAGGATCCGGTTAGCTGAAAGACAATGCTCTACTGCAGATGAGTTGTGGAAGAAGGGAGACCTATACCTAGCAAGCAGGACATTCCTGCACAGGAAAGGGACACCCAATGCTGCTCATGGGTCTAAAGGAACCCATGGTAGGCAGCCCAAACTGCCCCAACAGAATCTGACAGTAGCAGGGGAAGCCACTAGTCCAGGTACATGTCCAGGACCTAGGGTTAAATGTTTTGAATGCAACCAGTGGAGCCATGTGGCTTATAGATGTCCACAGAGGCAAGATGGGGAACAAAAGGTGAGGGAGCCAGTAAGTGGGAAAGACAAAATGTCAACAGTAGGTTGTATTGAGACAACAAGGGTACCAAACTACCACAAGAGGTTACATCCTATTATAGTGAATGGCAAAGAGACCATTGCTAAGAGAGACACAGCCTCTGACGTAACTATTGTGAAGCCTGCAATGGTCGCAGAGGAGCACTACTTGCCTGGGCAGTATACTCCAGTCAGAGCTTTAGGTGGGACCCCATTCCAAATAACTTTGGCTAGGGTTCACCTTGACTGGGAGGGTGGAAAACAAAGCCAGCAAGTAGGAGTGTTTGAGGATATGCCTGATAGGGAATGATTTTTGATAATGCATTGCCATGTGTTTATGCAGTTACACACAGTCAGGCCTGGAGACAAGCATGTGGGTCTGGTAGCCTGGGGGAGACCCAGACAGATGCCATACTTGCAACCAGGACTGGTGATGTGGTTACGTCAGGAAGGGAGCTACCCTGCAGCAATGAGGTGGTTACTTCAGGGAGGGAGCTACCCTGTAGCAGTGAGACTGAAGTGAGACACAGATGCTTGTCGGTACTGATGTTCCCTTCGACAGAGTGACTGCAATGGCAGAGGTGAGTAGTAGTACCCAAGCTGACAGTGAGGCACCACTGTTAGAGGATGCCAGACCTCCTGTGAAAGGGGAGCTGGGGAGGGTTACAAAGAGAGAGGAAGGGCTAGAAGGTGAGAGAATACAGCAGTTGTTAGTGCCTAGAGCCTACCATCTGGCTCTTCTAGCCATAGCCCATGATATTCCCTTTGGAGGTCATATGGGCATAAAACATGCAAAGAGATGTATTATGCAGAACTTTTATTGGCCTGGGATTTTCAGAGATGTAACAGGGTACTGCAGGACCTGTTAGCAGTGCCAAAAGGAGGGCAAGGCAGGAGATAAGGTGAAAGTTCCTTTGATGCTCTTGCCTGTGATTGAGGAGCCATTTCAGAGGGTAGCTATGGATATTGTGGGGCCTCTGAGTACCCCAAGTTCCACAGGGAAAAGTATATCCTAGTAGTTGTAGATTATGCTACCAGATACCCTGAGGCAGTGGCTCTGTCCTCCATTGAGGCAGAAAAGGTGGCAAATGCTTTGTTAGAGATTTCCAGCAGGGTACATATCCCACAAGAAATATTGAATGACAGAGGAGCCAATTTCATGTCAGACATGCTGGCTTGTCTGTGGAAGTACTCTGGGGTGAAGCACCTAAAGACCATCCCCCTACCATCCCCAGGCGGCCTTGTTGAGAGGTTAAACTCTACAATCAAGTCCATGCTATGGGCATTTGCAGACCAGTTTAAGAGAGAGTGGGGCAAATATTTTCCCCATCTGTTTGCTTAGGATAGATTCTCCAGGAATACCAGGTTTTTCACCCTTTGAGTTGATGTATGGGCATAGGGTAAGGGGGTCTCTAGACTTAATTGGTGATGAGTGAGAAGGTGAGTGTGAATCTCACCAGGAGTCTGTTGTGCCATATGTCCTAAACCTCAGAACAAGGTTCAGGGAACTCATGGGCTTAGGCCAGGAGAACCTGGTAGAAGCCCAACAGCAGAAAAAGGTGTGGTATGACAGGAATGCTCAAGCTCTTATGCTGTACATCAGCAGGTGATTGTTCTCATTCCTGTCAGACACAACAAGCTGCAGGCAGCCTGAGAGGGACCCTACAAGGTGGTAAGGAAGGTCAGTGGTGTTAACTACATGGTGGAACTGCTAGGCAAGAGGCAGGAGCACAAAATGTACCATGTTAACATGATGAAACCTTACCATGATAGGGAGGCCCTTGTGCAGAGTATTTGCAGTGGATTGTAGGAGGAGTCTGAGAGAGATCTGGGGACTGATCTCCTCAGTGAGACTCAGACTGACACCACAGTGGAAGGGGTAGCAATGTCCCAGAAGCTATCACCTACCCAGGTTCGAGAAATCCAAGCAGTATTACAGGAGTTTGGGGAAATGTTCACTGGGAAAACAGGGTGCATCCACCTGGTGCAGCATCGGTTAGATACAGGACCACAAAGGTCTATTAGGCAGGCCCTTTATAGGGTGCCTGAGAGAGTCAAACAGACTTTGAGGGGGGGGTATGCAGGAAATGTTGGAACTAGGGGTAATTCAAGAGTTCAGCAGTCCCTGGGCCTCCACAGTGGTGTTGGTGCCAAAGAAGGATGGCAGCACCAGGTTCTGTGTGGACTATAGGAAATTAAATAGTCACACAGAGTCAGATGCTTACCCCATGCCTAGGACAGATGAAGCCCTAGAGCAGCTGGGTGGGGCTAAGTATCTTACCATCACTGATCTTACTAAGGGATACTGACAGGTGTCCTTGACTCCCATTACTAGAGAGAGGTCAGCCTTTGTGACTCCTTTTTGCTTGTATGAGTTCACAAAGATGCCCTTTGAGATGAAAAATGCCACAGTGACTTTCCTGAGGCTGGTAGATCACATCCTAGTAGGAGAAGGAGGGTTTGCCCTTGCTTACCTAGATGATATTGCCATCTACATTCCTGAAAAAAGCACCTTCAGCATGTCAGGGAGGTGCTGGGCATACCTCAAAGGGCAGGGTTGACCATTAAGCAAATGTCAAGTGGGTATGGCAGAGGTCTTCTACCTGGGACATAGAGTGTGGAGTGGTAAGATCAGGCCAGAACCTGCCAAAGCGGAAGCCATTCCGGCATGGCCTGCACCTGTTACCAAAAAGCAGGTGAGGGCATTCATAGGGACAGCAGGGTTCTACAGAAAGTTTGTCCCCAGTTATAGTACCATAGCTGCTCCCCTCACAGACCTGACAAGGAAAAACAGGCCAGGTAAGGTAGTGTGGACCACAGCATGTGAACAGACATTCCAGAAACTTAAAAAAGCTTTGGGAGGACCTCTTGTGTTAGCCAGTCCAGATTACAGCAACACACTTGTTGTGCAGGTGGATGCTTCAAACCATGTAGTGGGGGCTGTACTTAGCCAGATTTCTTCAGAGGGAGAAGAGCACCCAGTGGTTTATCTCAGTTGTAGACTCCAACCCAGGGAGGAATGCTATGCAGCTGTAGAAAAGGAATGTCTAGCCATAGTGTGGGCACTGCAGAAACTTCAGACTTATCTGTATGGAAGGAAATTCACTCTAGTTACAGATCACAATCCCCTAACATGGTTACATCGAACCAGCCAGCAAAATGCCAAGTTGCTAAGATGGAGCGTAGGGTTGCAAGCATATATGTCAGTGCAGCACCGCAGTGGGATTAGCAATGCCAATGTAGATGGGTTCTCAAGATGGGGAATGGGGTAAGGTGTACCCTGATAGACTCAACCCTCTCAAGAAACGTTTCTCAAGGGTCACTTGAAAAACTAACTTGAGTTCTCCGGGAGGGGGAAAGAAATGTGAAGGCTACCAGCCCAGCCAAATAGAATTCTATAAATAATTTTATGTCATTGTAAATATTAACATGATTCACAAGCTTGTGTTTCACAAATGTAAAGAAAACGGTGTTATGTGTTGAACTTCAAAAATGCAACCACAGTGCACCCTGCTGGAAGAAAGCTAATGAGTAAAGCATTTTATGACTGTGTGATCTCAAGCTAGGAGACAGGATGTCTGGGCTAGGAAATTCTTTCTATTTTTCTAAGACAGATATAATTACTAGGTTTTACATGTAAAGTGTGTTTTATTGCTATGGCTTCCCAGCAGGTGCAAATTACAAAAAGAAATGTTAAAATTTTAAGTTCTGTGAGACTGGGAAACTTAAGTAGAAGTGTCAAGAATTATGTAATCTGAAATGACTCAGCAGGAATGTGTATTACCAATTTAAGACTTTCTCAGAAAGAAAGATTCGCCATTTTATATTTTGTCTGAACCGGAACACATCAGCTCACCAGCACTTTGCCTTTGATCTGTAAGTAGAATTTAGAACAGTGATTTCTCTTAGAGATAGATAGAAATATAGCCAGATTAGTCTAGTTGTTTTCTATATTTATGTGAGGCTATCCTACAATGTTGTTTTAAAGTATTTCCTGTGATTTCTGAACTCTCTAGTATCACTGTGTTGAATGAATAAATATTGTCTTGTGTTTTTTTATTATTTATTATTAAATATTTTGAACTTTTCAACTGTGACTGTTTTGTGTAGAGATAATTTAAGCCCTTAAAGTACTTGCATGTATTTGTTGCATGTATTTGTTGATACTGTATAAGCCAATCCAATAGCCTTAGCTCTGGGTTACACTTACTATTTGGATAACAGTTATATTACACAGTGGAGCCTTTATCATAGCTGATAAGAGTAGTTGGTGGCAGTGGATTACTACCTTATAGCCTGGCAAAAGGTGGCATAGCTAGTGAACCTGTGTCAGCCTCCCCCAGGAGTGTCTGTGTGTTTGTATATAAACCAAATCTCAAAGTGTGTTTGTGTCAGCTACTTGGGCAGGGACATGAACTGCTGGTTGGACAGAGAGGGTACTGGAGGTTTTGGCTTGACTACTCAGCTGAGATCTGAACCCTATAGCTGTGCCAGTGGGGAGTCTTAGTGGGGATCTGACGAGAAAGGGAGAAACCAGCCCCAGACTGACTGTGATCTCTGTGTGCTCTAAAGGGAAATTGTACTTTAATGTGTGTGTACTTCTTATCCTTCCCAATGTGCATGCCTCTCACTGGTGCTAGTGGTGAGGATTGAGGGTCCTTGATTACTGGGCCAGTGCACAGGCGTCACAATGAGGAACAATGTAAGGCTTTCTTGGCATACGTTTCCCCAGAAAAGACAGTAGTAGTGAACAAAGTTCTGACTTGAAAAAATAAACTCTGTGTTCACTACATTCTTCACAATATACTTATTTTTTACTCACAGAGGTCTGTAGATAACTGTATATGTTTTCAGGAGAAATATTCCTTCCCATAAGTTTGAGACATGGATATTCTGTAACATAGTATGGTGAGCTGTGTTTTTCTGAAATGTCATGCTCTCCACAATAAAATATTCACACTGCGGTTGCTACAACCCACCACAACTGCATTTGCCTCAGCACAGATATCAAATAGTCTCTTTTCCTGGTTTGTCTAATTACGCACACACATACACGCACACACACACACACACACACACACACACAGACACACACGCACACACACACACACACACACACACACACACACACACACACGCACACAACTACTTTTTAGGTATCTCTGACACACTCACACAGACACACACATGCAAAAACTGCCAATGAAATTGGCTAATTTGTCTCCATAACTTAAACATACCTCACAACTGTCCAGGTTTTGGAAGAATGTCCAGATTTTTTACTCATATTTTTGTCTGGTGATTTTTTGGCATATCATTGAGAACTGATGTCACTAAATAATCTAGACATTTGAGTTTCAGACTTCATAACTATTAGAAAATGGATTCTACTTCAAAACAAATTATTCTAGAAATTAAGTTTATAAAGGAGATATTTAAAATTTGTCCTTGATTTTGGGCCTTTGCCAGCACATTATTCTTGGCTTTGTCTAGAATTCCTGTTCTAAGAGTTTGAGAGACACAAGTGTGAGTCTTCTCTGATCAATATCCATGTGTGATAAAATATCTCAGTTGTCACAAAACCCAAAATTTTGAAAAACAACCAGTTTTGACAGCAACAGAAATAGTAAAGTAATTAATTTTGCATCCCTACACTCCTGCTGTTTATATATACCAGCTTAGAGATCACTACTTCTCTTGGAAAGCGAAATCCCTTTGATATCACAGACAAAATCTATAAATGAAAAATACCCAAATTGCACATAAGAGTATTGATCGATAATATATAATATCACATGAAAAACAAGGCAACTGAGAATTCTGACCATTTGCTCTTGGTTGGTACCTAGCCTTAGACTGTACCTCCTTTTTCAAGGAGGAATAAGCCAGTCAAGCCAGGGGTGAATTTGTGAATACCCATCCAATCATCTAGTTCCCATAGCAATGTAGATAATGTATCACACTTCTTAATTTGCAGTGGGGGGGTCTAGTCCAGAGGTGGGAAAGGACAGCATAATGAACCAAGTTTTTTGTCTATCTGCTTGTGAAAATTTAGATCCCTTGTTCTGATATTTGTTGGGCTATTTGATTTGTGAAGACACAAGAGATCCAGGACTACTGGGTCCATAATGACATAGAAGTTAAGGTACAGATCTCCTCTTAATCATTTATAAGATGCTGAATAAAGGGACAGTGCTTCCAGTCTTTCCTGATAGCTTTGTGTTTTTTGAGCCAGTGACATTCTTAGTTAGAAGCCTGACCACCAGTTAGAGAATGCAGAAAATATCCTGCAATATGTTCTACTATGATGAGATACACTAAGTTCAATCTTGCAAGTTATAATGCAGCAATTTTACTTGTACCATGAATACAAACTATTCATTCATTCATTCATTCATTCATTCATTCATTCATTCATTCATTCATTTATTTTCTGATTGCCTATCATTCATTCATTTATTTTCTGGTTGCCTATTTAATGCAACTCATGGTACAGGGGAGTCAGAACTTATTCTGACATCTGTAAGCACATGACAGAGGAATTAGTTTTATAGGATATAGAAACACATTAACTTACAAATGGTGCACTCACCTGTGGGAAGACTGTAGGATCACCAATACACATGTAGCATTTCTTTGGAATGTAGGGTGAAACCAGGCAACCTGATGAAAAAAAAAAACTGTCAGACACAGTGGGTATCTGGATTCCATACAAGAAACACCTATCTGAAGAACAAATGGAATTTATAAGACAACAATGATAACCAGTGTGACACTGTGACACTCTAAATGCCTTTTCATAAATGCAGATAAAGGTAAAATATATTTATGCAATGCCCTTATGATTTTCTGTCCCTCCTGTTATGGGACAGATGGATCTTTTGCAGCCACTTATATTCTTTATCCTACACTGCTTACACATATGCCATTTTAATGAAGAGCCAGTCCTTTGAAACGTTAAGCCAAACGACACTGTAAAGACTGACTACTTCTGTTTTAAAACTGTGAAATATGCACGTGCAACTGAAACACAAGAAGTGAACAGTGTTGTAATGTTTCAGTGCACATTATATAACATTCCTAAACAAGCTGTGAAAGCAGTGAGATTGTGAAAGATACTATAATACACTGTCTGAAGTATGTTGTGGTAATAACAAAGAACGGAGTATAATGAATCTTCCAAAAAAACAAAAAATATTTTCTTGAAATGTTTACACCAGCTCATTGGATGTTGACTCAGTTGTCTGAACAATATAACTCACTGTATTTCCAGTAGAGAACAGTAATTCAGGGTCCAGAGAGAGATCCATTCAGTCTCTAAATTTTCCATCAGATGTTTTATTTATAGACCATGGATTTTCTTTTCTTTTTCTTTTCTTTTTTCTTTTTTTTTTTTACATAAATATATAAAATGCCATACCAGTAGTGCTACAAATGCCAGAATCTGATAATCTCACACTAAGACAGATTGCAGTGAATTTCCAGAAAGTACCCCTTCCAAGATAACATTTATTCCTAACATCTGGTATAACCCATAATTAAATACCACAAAAAAGAGCAAGTTAACAACCTCAGAAAAACACTCAAAATGTTTGTCAAGGGGCCATGCACTGCATAACAATAATCCAGCAACTGTGGAACTGGTATGACCTCAAAGTGAAAACATTTAAAGCTGGAAGAATTTCCGTAACAGCTACTGTTGTTTCAGGCTTGTCACATTGCGCGAGACAAGTTGTATAGAGCAGCATTATGCTCTGCATTTTTCATAACTGTGTTTTTAGAACACATTTCAGAAACCTAAAGCTATCATATTCTTTTTTTTCTTGCTCTCTCACTTTAGAATTTATGTCTTCTTCCTTTTATCATGGATTATGCTACATTTTATTCCACAGATCACTAGTGATTTAAATATTCACAAATGTTTATATTTATACCTTGCTGTCAGAACAGTAAGAAAAGTTGTCAGGGGGCAAGGTCTCCCATGGTACTACATAAGGTCACTTGCTAAATAATTTGTGTCATGTGTGATCTTTCATATATAATGAGGGAAACAGCATCACTTACAGTTACATGATAACTGTTCAAACTGAGATATTAATACAATGTGTGAGCTGAACAAAGGATTAACAATAATGTCAATAGTTGTGTCTAAAAATACAAAAGCAGTAATATTTAGATGTGCTGAATAGCCATATAGTTGTGTCAAAGTTCACAAAACATGCTGAAATGTTCACATTCAAATGAAATACTAATAGCATTAAAAGAAAAAAAACAAACTTTAAAGCAAATAAGAATTGATTTACATTCCAGGTTAGCCATAACATTACATAAGTCTTCCTGCGTCTTCCTACAATTGTCTTAAATCTGCCCCATGCATTCTTGCTTTTCCCATTGTTTTTAAGTTTATCATTTCCTCAGAAAGCTCTTTTGTGTGATCATCTCCCTTTGCATGTTATGTACTTCCTTTACATTCCTCTTCAAAATTTGCACTCAAGCTTCAAACTGCTCACTTGATGTTATGTTAAATGAACACTTCTTTTTTTCTTTTAATTTTCTACTCCTCAGATAATGTATATTTCTTTACATTTCATAAAGCTTCCTTGTATGTCTCTCAGTCACACTATCTTTTTCCAGAATATACATGTAACTTCATTTTAGTCTGTCTGTCTCTCTCTGTCTCCCTCTTCATTTTGCCTTATGAATACTAATATGCTGTATTATCTGTGAAACAGTTTTTGGATGAAAGAAGTCCTTTAAACCAGTTTGCTATCATGGTTATCAAATTAGATAGATAGATAGATATATAGATAGATAGATAGATAGATAGATAGATAGATAGATAGATAGATAGATAAATAGATAGACAGATAGATAGACTGACAGAGAGACAGACAGTCAGATAGATAGGCAGACAGACCAATATTAATTAGCTGTGAACACTCCAAATAATTGTAGTTGCCCAAAAGAGGTCTCTTGGCTGGCTTGGCTTATTTGTTTATCAAATATATATGTATATACATACATACAATAAATACATAAACATATAGCTTTTTTACACTCCTTGCACCATTCTAGTTGTTGCATTCTGGAGCACTATTATTGTGTCTGCCTCGCTGCATGAAACGTGTCTGCAAATATGCACACTAAGTGAAATAAATTCTCATCTGCTATCTATGCAGATGGGAATAAGAGCTTCTTTCTTTCAACTTGTAATGCCTCCTCAAAGTCACATTTTGCACCTTGATCATTTACATGACTTTGATAACTATTTTGCATCAGGTTTACCCCAAAAATGCAGCTGGACATTGCAGTATTACATTTGGAAAGTAACTGTAGGGTCAGAGTAGAGCAGGCAGATTTTCATTTAAATTAGGTGTGCTCTAAAAGAGCCAACTTCTTCAAATCAGTGAAGAAAATTAACAGAGTAGCTTTTAAGTAACTGTAAATTTCTTACCACAGACAAACTGCTTTGCTCAGGGGGACTTCATCTGACAACAACTTTATGTATGCTGTAGCATTCACAATTCAACAATATGGAAGAAAGACATTGACATGAGCAAATATGGCTGCACAGCAGTGTAAAAGAAACCAGAACACATAATTCACATATTGGTATTCTGAGAGTGAAGATTCATAGGCAGTTACCAAGTATGCAGTCCAGAAGACCATTAATGGCCCTAACCCAAATTCCTAATTGTCCCAAAGCACTGCCTGATTAAGTGACTTGCTCAAGGTCAAACAGTAGGCAAATGAAGGCTATAGAATCAAGACTTGTACCACTTAAAATAGCTTCTTAACAGCTCATAGCCTTAATCATCTGCACTAACTGCCTAACTGACATTAGTGAAGCAGCTGGCAAGCTGCGATAGTCATTTGTGCCCGCTCTACTGACACACTGACTTTCTTAAAGACATACACACATATGTCACACACGTAACTCTGACCAATCAGCATTCAGCCAGCACTTTCACTAGAGACATAATGTGATGCGGTCAAGTCTGTTTGTACATGTGTGAAGGGCTGCTAGTCTAAATGCAATGACTGCAGTAAGACTGTCAAGTTCTACAGCTATACAAAGGAACTAGTCAAGAAACTATGACTGCAAATCAGTACAAGTGAAACAACCTGAAACTTCACAGAGAGTAGCCAATGAATCTATTCATGTTATCATACTCCAGGTGCACTTAGAAATTCTAGAAAAGTAAATTTAGCTTCCATCTGGTTGGTTCTCCCTTCCTGCATCATCTTTTTCCTAAGTGCTACAGTGAAGTTAAGCAGCCAATAAAATGTGTAGAAAAGTTATTGATGGAAATACTGCACTTATCATCTGTTTAACCCCTCCCTTTCATGCTTCATCACATTACTTGTTGTCTTTAAGGCAATTTGAAAGTATTACCCCTCGTTTGATTTTCCATTTTTTCCTAATGATGTGGATCCTGCCTACCTCCATCATCATTGTACAGTCCTGGTATAATTTTTATTTTTTTTCCACACTCTCTTCATTTTGTATTAAATATACTTTAACATAACCTTGTCCAGGTATTCAAACTTATTATATCTCATCCTGGCTTGTTTGTGTTATATTTTATGTCAGTTCTATTACAGACCTTTGTTACATACTTAAAGGATACCATTACTTTAGTGTTTGCAGCTTAACTCCTAGCAGATGAGAAAGGTGAAAAAATGATGTTGCATCTTCCACAGGCAGATGAGGTAAGATGTGTACCTATGCTGATGATGTCACAGGATGTTCTTTACTATCTTTTGGAGAGTTGTGACATGGTATCACATGTCAACCTCTAAGAAAGTTGCTGGACATATTATTGTAGGCTTAGGGTCAGTTTAGTAAAGCACAATTAAATGTCTCATGTTTTGACAAACATACTACATTGAAATATGAGTTTTCATGCAGTTCCTCATAGGTTCATAGGGTTATATGCAGTTACTGGCCATTTGGTACAGAAGACGACTGATGAACCTACTCCAATTTCTCAGCTTCTGCAGAGCAGGGGAGCACTGTCATATTTTTATTTTTTTGTTTCCTGGAGTTTCTGCTTAGTGATCAGCTGTGAGATACCCTTCCAGCTGGTTTTAACACCAAGCCTTATTATTAAACAATACCACCACCACCCCCAGTTTGATAGGAAGGGAAGGGAAATTGGAAGGCAGCATGTGTCTATTATAATTCCCTAGATAGGACTGCCAGCAGGGTAGGAAGGTGTCTGTCTCCCAACGATGGGCATGCCCATCCTCCCTGCTTACTCCATCAAGTGCCCGTAGATGCTAATTGATCCCAAGTTGCCTGATCCATAGTCTGGCCTTCCTCCCTCTCTGCCAGTGGAGTTGTCTAATGAAGTGACTTGCTCAGAATTTCACAGTAGGGAAATGAGGCTGAGACAATCCAGCTCTGGTCTACAGAAAGCAGCTTGTTAACACCTCAGAGCCTTAATCTAAAACAACTGCCTACCATTAAAATTCCATTATAGTACATCCATTCCATACATTTCATATGGTACAATATTTACTGAAAGCACACAAAATGCAGTTTAGGAAAAATATATTTAACTCAGCTGACTACATTATGTCTGTATGATTACTGAAAGATAATTGAACTTATAGGTCCATAGATAATTATTAGACATTCAGTTCATGAGCCCAATTTTTCAATGGGTAAGTGACTTGCTCAAGGTAACACAGTAGGCAAATTAAGGTATAAAAATTCAGCCTGTACCCTTGCAACAGGAAGCAGCTTATTAACAATTCAGACCTTTAGTTCTCTGCACTAACTGCCAGTCAACAAAATGAACCAACTCACCAAGTGTAGGAATAAAACTCACGGTCTTTTCATCTTGCAAACTTCCAGCATCAAAGGCATCTCCGAAGTGTTAGTCACTAACACTTCATTCAGTCCCCCCCACAACAAATGAAACTAGAAAGGGTTAAAGATGCATTCCCAGCTGGAAAGAAAATTTACATTTTTGGTAAAAGAGTCAAAACTTTTTATCATTTCTATCTCCATGGTTATTGCCTTTATAGTTAATTCTAACCCTTCTTTGGGATGCGAGGTCCCTGTATCTACATGGTGGTCCATTACTATTGTATCCAGGCTAAATAATGAACATATCCCAAAACTCTAATAGCACTGTTCAGACATCTTAAAGCCATGTAGAGGACAGCTGCTATGACAGTACTTTCACATCCACCAGACATCAGGTCAAGCCTCACTGAAGAGATCTGTTAATAGATCCCCATCTCATTCCACTTGTATCCCACTGCACATATTAAGTCCTAGTGTCTTTCTATCATGGTAGGAAATTTGTGGTACAGTTTGTGTTTCTGCCTTCAGCATGGCAACTCCACCACATAATTAACATCTTATCTTCCTCACAAAGTTAAAGGACACTGTCATGCTGACCACAGTTCTACTACAGTTCTCTACGTTGTAAAGGAGTAAGAACAATTACTTTTTTTCCTGACAGTTTTCTCTTAGGCTCTTACTGTCTAGTCATAAGAGGCTTTCTGCTACTGTTGTGCTTATGTTATGTGCTCCTGTGTAAAATCCAAGACCTTCATAGCCCTGAAGTCCATCACATGCCACACAGCAAACTCCTTGTGAAAATCACATTCACCCTCCCGTTAAGTCTAAGAGCTCTCCTATACTGTGACCATAAAAATAACTTGTGGTAAAACAAATGTGGGTTCTTGGGGCATTCATTTGTATGCAAGGAGGAAATGGAGAAAGCACTTGTCCCATTCCCATTTAAAGTAGTCTGTGAATGATCTCAGCATGATCTTGTGAGCAGAGTTAAACCTCTCCATTAAACTGTTTGCTTATGGTATCTTTTTCTTTACAACAACAATTCCAAAATCAGATTAGTAGGTCTGACATGAAGTCAGCTATTCTGCCGCTCAGCACTTCTCAGAGAAAATCTACCCTTATGAAATTTTGTAACAGAGCATTTTCTATCTTTCTGTCTCAACAGAGTATAATCCCACTGACAGGGTTCCACATGTACCATGCCTTTAGACTTGTCGGAAAATATGGTGGCATATCTGTATTAGTTATAGACCACATTGCCCTGAGAGACCCTAAAACAGAACTTATTGAGTTCCAAATCATTCTAAATAGGATCAGTTATCAGATCATTGTTTGTTACAATGGGGATGACATAATGGCTAAGGTTTGTCTTGCAGATTCAAGGTGGACAGTTTAATTCTCAAATGAGATAATTAAGTAGGCTTAAATTGGCCCACAAGGGCAACTAACCAATTGCTGAATTGTGAACCTACAGGACCCCTCTATTTCCACTGAAAACCATGTTATATTTTTAAATGTTTTGAATGAACTTCCTATAAACAGAAAGATAATCATACTGGAGGACTTTAAATACCCAATCATAAGGAAATGTATACCTTGAATGTAAAATATATCCAAAACTTCTTAATCTTCATTGACAAGAATTTAGTTCACCAAATTGTCAAATAACCCACTAGAAGACAATATATTCTTGACCTTGTCCTTACAAGCAGAGCATCTCTATTTACTATTCCCATGATATTCCATTCACTGTTTAATTCTGATCATAAACTGGTGCACCTCTCTGTCAGAATCCCTATATCTTCAAACACAAAGATCAGTGAATTCAAAGACTCCAAATGTAGAAACATAAAACTATATGATGAAGTCTCCAAATTCATATATAGCTATATTATCCAAGATGCTGATGTGACAAGTGCTTATGTCGACAATTTATTTCTATTCTGTATAAAAGTATTGACTTAATTATTCAAACTAGATCAAAACACAATGGGATATTTAACAGCAAACCAGCATAGTGGGCCACAGGCATAAATAAACTATGCAGTGAAAGAAAGAAACTTCTTAAAATATATAACAAAACTAAAGTTCCTCAAATCAAGGAAAGGATCAACAAATTATCAAATGAATTGAAAAATGCGATCAGGAAAACAAAGGCATCCCATGAATTCAGACTAGCATCAGAAGCTAATGGCAACTACAAATCCTTCTTTATTTATATCAGGAAGATAAGGAATAACACTCAACTAAATTAGGTCTTTCTCTTGGTTCCTGTGGCTATTTCCAATATAGTAGCAAACAAATTCAGTGGAAACTTCACCTCAGAGGCAAATATAAAAAAAAAACATATTTCTGAAGGTCTCCAACCTCAAACTATCACTAAAGAACATTTACTAAAAGTACTTTCCACAACAAAAAGTACATCCTCCATGGGACCTGATAATATACCTAGTTGCCTAATAAACATTAAACAACCATTGTATGACCCACTCCTTAAACTATTCAACTTCAGCTTAGCACTGACATTGTCCCTTTGTTAAGCAGCACAGCTGTGGTAATGCCACTTCACAGGGGTGGCCCTCTAACTGACCCTGGAAATTAGACCCCCATCAGTCTGATGAGTGTCGTATGCAAAGCCATAAGACATATCGTAATTGCCAAGATTTGATGCAGGAATAGTTAAGGAGAGTTGAAATGGGACCAAATAATGAAAGACTAATAATGATGTCCCAGTAGAGTGGACTATGTACACATTGTTTTACAAAGTCCATTGAAAATGACAGAAAAAAACAGACTAATGCAGGTTCTGTAAAACAGAACTGAAAACAGTCACATATCTTATTGCTGGGTGTGATACATTCATGGCAAATGTCTTATATACTGAAAGGCACAAAAATGTAGCACAACTCTTGCACTGGGGATTGTACAAACACTGCAATATAGAAATACCTACGAAGCACAAGAAACAAGAACAACAAAGCATTATAGATAACGGTGAAGTTTATATTGCATGGAATAGCCTTTTGCCAACATTTGAAAAAAGAGTTGCAAGAAAAACCGATACAGTAGTCCATAAAAAAAAGACAAAAGTAGTATTGCTCATTGAAATTGCTACAACCAGTGATTACAGTGTCCTATGTAGAGAGATATACAAAGTCATAAAACGCCAGAATTTGCAAGAAGAAAGGAGAGCTCTGTGAGTGAAAGATACTCAGACAGTTCCAGCAGTAGTAGAAGCAACAGGAAAAATAAAAAAAAATTGCAATTGTTTTTAAATACTGAACCAATGCATATAACCAAGTATGAATTATAGAAGAAGTCAGTTTTGGGCAGGGGTAGATAATGGCATAATGCTCAGAAGAGCACTCTTGGCTGTCCTCAAAGACTGAAACAATACTAATGTCATGAACTGTAATCGTATCCTAACATATGAATGGGTTCCATTCCCATCATGGTATTAGAAACTCCAAACACTTGGAAAAATCAAACCAAGAGAAAGACCTAATTAATACCCATATCAAAAATCTTACCAGACTTTAACCCCAGTAGTTGACTTTTCAAGAGCTGATCTTGTCTGATGACTCTGGTAAACTTCTTCAAGAGGGTAACACAGTCGGTGGACAGTGGGCACACTTTCCATACAGTGTACCTTGACCTTGCTAAGGCATTTGATACTATAACTTACGTCAAAATAATAAATAAACTAAATACACTCCAAATAGAACCTATGCATTCAGATGGATTGCCAGTTGGTGGAAGGACAAAACCTACACAGTGGAGGTATCGGATGCTTCTTCAGAGAGCATGAAGGTGAGCAATGAAGTTCTCCCAGGGATCTCTCAAGGGACTCTGCTATTTGGCATATACTTCTCTGATCCCCAAATCACAAATGAGGATATTTAATTAACCAAGTTTGCAGATAATTGTAATCTGGGAATCATTGTCAAGTCCCACTCTGACTCACAGACACTCCAGCAGGAATTTACAGTTGTTATTAATTGCTGTACTAAAAATAGGCTCAAATTAAATGCCAAAAAGTGCGATATTGCTGCATTCAGCAAACAATCCTGCTCTCCTGCTTACAATATAAACCACAGTGAACTTCAGAGGGAGAGTTCCTTTTTGTTTGATCATCATGTTACAGCAGTGGTTAGAAAGTCATTTTACCTTGTACAGCGCACTGCAAAGGTACATCTTCAAAATCAAAAGAAGTCCTTTACCCCTTGTATTCCACACAAATTAGGCCTGTCATACAATACAATGGCCCCTATGAGGTGTAACCTATTAGATTCATAAAATAACTAGAATGACTACAGATGCTTCTAACTAAAAAGAGTAAGGCTTAAAAAAATGAGCTACCAGTACAGACTGGAAGCTCTATCCCTGTATTCAGTATTCAGTATCCTTTAGGCTCCTTGGGGTGATATATGTGGTCCAGCAGTAGTGTTGTTGCCTCACAGCAGGAGGTACTCTGGTTCAATTATTGGCTGGAGTGCTTTCTGTGCGGAGTCTGCATGTCCTGCCTGAGTTTGTGTGGATTTCCTCCAGGTGCTCCGGTTTCCTCCCACGTTTTAAAGACATGCATCTGGACCATTCCTCCTCTGAAAATTGGCTTTATTCCAAATCGAACTTGCCCAGTAAACAAATGCTAAATAAATATATGCCTTGCTTATTGGACCATAAGTGATACAGTAGTACAAGACCTCTTATATCTTCATAAATCAAACAGTCCTAGAAATACCTGATCAGAGACCTAAATCTACTTAAACAAATAAAAACAAGATGGAGAAATATATTTGTCATGCAGTATCTACCCCTTTTCTGAAACAAACTTCATCTCCAAATTAACCAGTAGCATTTACTATCTTCCCTCAAAAGGGAGTAAGATAATTAGATGAGTATTTATAAATTTACCCCTGGTAATACTGGCCTGTTCCTACTTGAAAAGGGAGGTAAAGCCTAGAGTACATATCGGCAAGGCATTAATGGCTTCCGGGCCCAGTTTCCTTGTACACTATATAATTCCATTCTATGCCTCATGGTCCCTAGCAGCATAGTTTATCACTACAAAATATATCTGTTCATTGTAGTAATCGTTTCATTTCTCAATAAAAGGTAAAGGCATCAAAGCATCATTACCTTTATTTTCCAAATTGACAATCTTTTCGCAATGTTTACACTTCTTTCAGAATGCCCTCAGTTCTTTTGAAATGCCTGGCCACTAAAAATGTTACACAATACTCCTTTTTGTATGCTTTACACCAAGATTGCCTAAAAATTAATGTTATGGGCTATGGCCAGAAGTGATTGATGGTAAATCCTTGAAGCTACACCTCCCATATCTCTTCTCCCTCTATCCCTCTTTCAAGTGTCCATTATCTCTACATAAACCCTTGTCCCAGTATACTGCCTCCCTTTGAATATCAAGAACCTCTTTAGCTACCTCTCCAACATCTGTAAGGTAAGATCTGAAAATTCTACATGTCTCAAATCACTCTTTGAGATCATCTCCAGTTCCTATTCAAATGGAAATCCAACACTTTTTAACAGCTGTGTCTCAAGTTCAGGCTTGCTGTTACCAACCATTTCTTCCCTGATTTATCCCTTTACAGAAGAAGTCCACTACCTTCTGATAGCTGAAGATGATTCAGGCTTATTGTTACTACCTAGCCCTTCCCTTGAAGTAAAAACTTCAACAGCTTCAAATGTAGATGTGGCAATGACTGCATCTCCTCCTGCTAACTTTCCCATGTGATTGTTTCCATGCTTGGATGGGTGTAACTACATGAAGACAAGGTGCTGTGTCTTTAAAATCTTTACCTATTAGAACATCTGCCGGGATATTATCATATACAGCCACCTGCTTATCTCCCTGTCCCATTCCCAGTTGAAATGAACCATGGTGAATATCACCTGCAAAGATTACCCTCTCATGAACCTATCTGAACTGGACTGCCTGGGCAATTAATGCTCCTGCCTAACAACTGTAGACTAAGATAATGGTTATGCCTGATGCAGTATCCCTCTTATCACTAGTTTATTTGCCCTCTAAGAAGACAATGTATAGGTCATTGTGATAATATGTAGCACCTGTAGTCTCAGGAAAGCCAATCACTACAGTGGTACCTCTTTTTATTTCTTAAGTGTCTTTTGTTTCCCTTCTTCTCTTAATAAATATTTAGACAGTGCAGGTCCCACCTAGTCAACTTGGAAGCATCTATCCCAAAACCATGGTATGCCCTAGAAACAATGTTTCCAGTTTTGCCTGGTCATGAAACATTTTAACCATCCCCCATTGATTCCCTTATACATTTGTGCAGTATTGTGTAAACCTCTCTTGTGTAGTTGTGCACTGTTATATAGAGGTCTGAAGTATTTTGTATTGGAAGGGTGAAGGTGCTTACTCTGGTTTTAATAAACTGTTCCATGCAGACCTTTTCATTTCTATTTTCACAACAGCTATGGTTGTTTTGAATTATTGTACCTATTTTATTTTCAAATTGCAGCATTATGGTGATAAATCCAGACCTATTCACCATGACATGAAATGCAAACTGCTGAAGTGTTTGCTCTCTAGGACTATATTATACAGCATGCTGGTTAGCTACATAATCTTTCTCAGATAACAGAAGGCCCATCTTTTTTATTTTCATCTCTATAGCTGATACACAGGGTGTTTCTCAAAATAAAGAAGGAAAACCCCCAAACTGCTTCTCATAAGTCTGCCTGGCTATATCACACTTTGTATCTTTATTTTGTACCCTTGTTCCAGGTGCTGATGGAAGAGCCTTTTTGTTCTAGACCTGTCTCAAGCGATGCAATTTCACTAGGAGAATTCAGAATCTCTGTCCTAGCCTGGAAGGGGAAGTTCAGTAATTTGGGTCCTGAAAGTAAAGCCATTTCAAGGTTTGCAACATCAGAAATGTTTCACAGGTGCTTTTGTCATTCATGTGACACAGTCAGCCAAATAGTAGCATTTTGCTATTTTAGGTTTAAATCAATTGTCTTGTAGGGTAGACCAAATTCCGGGCTGGATATTGCACTTTCAGATACAAACATATGGTATACAACTATAAGAATACAAATGTTGCAATTTCAGTACTGCATAGTTTAGTGGATGGTGAATTCCAAATTAAGGTTGTTCATTGATTTGTAAAAGGATTCTTGAATCATAAATTCCCCAAAAATGCTCAACATCCAGATCAGGGTCTTAATTGTTTACTCTTGCTGTTGTTTCAGAATTTGTTTTGAGTTAGGCAATCAACTTGTTTGCCTACTTTCCTGAGAAATCAAACTTGGGAAAGCATTTTTGTGAAATATGGGATTCAAATAACAGCATAGGAACAAATGAACATAGGAATAGTGCTAGGCAGTTGATGATGGGGACCATAATATTCCTTGCCACATATTCCCTTAACTAAACAAGATTTGATATTGCCACCCTTGTCAATGACTTCACAGTGCCTACCTACCAAATTGAACATGGCCTTACATAATAACCCTGGTGCAAATTTGTATCTACCAATCTGGTCATCAAGACTAGGCTTAAAGGTAGTCAAATTAGTACTTTGTTTGACATGTAGTGGTTTAGGATAAGCTAGGTTGACAGCCAGTCCCTCCTGCAAGCATTGTTTATACTTAGTGTAGATTTAGGTCCCTAGTGGAGGTGTTTGTAGAGGCACTGGTTTTGTGAAGTAATAGGAGGTCAAACAGGACTAGGTCTTTCATGGCTCAAAAAGGTAGACACAGGCACTTCGGAGCAGTCAGCAGGCTACTGAGTATAAGAAGAATTGTGATAATCTTTAGGAATAGTTGAAGAATTTAAAATCTTTACATTTCTTTGTTAAAAATCTTTGGAGGATTTCTAGTTGAACAATATCCTTGGATGTATACATACCAAAGGAGGCATTCTAATCGATACTGAGTTTCATAAGGGAAGAATACAGGTGTAGGATAACTTAGATGGCTCTTAAATACATTTTGTTATTAAATGTATACATATATATATATATATATATATATATATATATATATATATATATATATATTTATTCATATTTAGCTTTACACTGAAAACCATGAAACTGCATTGGTCGACCGGCATATGGATGACTTGCAGTTTTCAACTTGGCAGAATGTCGAACCCAAATTGATCAATTACACTACAGCAAATGGGTAGTGTTATTTGAGCATTTGGGTTTAACATTATGCAGGGGGATCGCGGTTCAGTGAGGAACAGGAAATTAGCCCATTTCCTCACTAAAGTGTGATCTCGGAGTTGGTATATTTAATGTGCAGGGGGTGTGGGAGGCACAGCCCACTACATGAGGCTGCAGGGGGGTGTAGTCCCCATGCAAAACAGTAGAATTAATGTACTGTTGACTGTACAGTTTAATGGTATATTAATGTGCATAGCAGGAGGTAAATGATGTCACCTCCTGCTATGTCGAATACATCGAACCGTGGTTGTCAGTGTATTCATTTTTGCTTTGGTTTACTTTTTGGCATTCCGAATTCCACATTTAGAGTCGACATTTTAAACGGTTGACTGAAGCGAATTTGAAATGCCAATAGTAAACTATATATATAAGGATTTCCTGACTATGGTGATAACATGATGCTCGATTGAGAGAGTTGTCCACATAAATGCTACTACACTATATGTTTTGCATGTAACTTTAAACCATTTTCAGTACACTAGGCATGTACATATTCCAACACTTGCTAGAGCTGTTTAATATCAGTGGATGAGTGGTAATAATATCTACCTTACAGTAATCATGAAAACTTTTTTTCAACCACACTTCTGGAACATTGGCTTGGATGTCTGAAAAATAACAGGAGAGGACCTAGCACAGATCCCTGTGGCACTGCACTCATTACAAGTATATATATATATATATATATATATATATATATATATATATATATATATATATTAGATAGCTGCCCAGCCCTAAAATCCATCCTAAAACCGTACATACCCACAAGATCCCTCCACTCTGAAAACAAACAACTCCTAACCGTCTACATTCAAAACAAAAGAGCTGGACAGTGCCTATACTCTCATGCCACCACCAAGCTCTGGAACTCTCTGCCAACAGACATTACTACCACTGAGAGCTTTAACAACTTCAAACACAGCCTAAAACAACATTGTCTATATTATCAGACCTGCCCCTGCTCTTTCCCTAACAGGTGAACTCCATTCACTCTCTAGGGACTTACCTTTCTATCCCTAAAACAGGAATTTCATCTACTAACCACTAGCATATTGGACTAACAGACTTTACATATTTCTACACCATTAACTTTCCCATCCTTCTAAGCATCTACTCACATCTAATGTTCTGATCCTCACTTTTTACCTTACTCCTACCTGATGTATATATAAGAAAGAGTTTGCAATCTACCACTTTACTTTAGTACATGTTTTATTATTGTATCTACCTCTCTCTACTTATTTTGTATTTATTATTGTTTCTACCTCTTTGTACTTATTTAGTATTCAATTATTGTTAATGTGCGCTTTAATGCCTGTTTTTTATCTTGTTCATGTAAATTTTCTTAACTTTCATGTGTCATTTAGAGCTTTTCTCCCCAGTCCTCTGCTGAAAATAGGTTCCTGACCCAGTCAGACTTTCCCGGTAAATTAAATAGAAATAAAATCACTATTTTACATATATTATATATATATATATATATAGGTCTACTTCAGATCACTGAAATCCCATTTCACTGAGAACAAATCACTTACATTTCACAATACTGATAACTCATTTTACTGAGTCTTATTTCACCGACAGCTTACAATGCTAAATTTCAAAAGACTCAGTGGGAAATCATAGACAAACACACTCACAACACTAATGACTACCTCTTTCCACAACTTAAAAACTACTTACTTATCCTCTTAACAGAAACCAGACAATATAAAACCAAACTAAGTGGGGGGTAACGCTCACCACACCCCCCAAGATGGGAGGCTGTGCCCCCCACACCCCTCTAACAATATATACTAACTCCAGGATCACATTACAGTGGGGAAAATGGCATATACTTTTTACTTGCTTCACAGTAATCTGCATACTGCCACTACTGCTGGGAATGCACAAAACATCCACCATATTACTTTAGATACTTCCCATACAAATGTAAAGAGACATACCCACATTTAAAAACAATACAACACCACATTCTACATGGCTATCAGTATTCTGACAGTCAGCACTGTAAGTTACAGAAATTCTTCTTATCACAAGCAAGGCAAAGGCGAACAGAAACCCACATCAGGTCTATAGCTTACAATTCAGTGAAATGAGATTCAGTGAAATGAATTTTCAGTATTTTGAAAATTAGGTGATTTGGTCTCAGTGAAATGAATTTCAGTGAAATGGGATTTCAGTGATCTGAAGTAGACCCATATATATATATATATATATATATATATATATATATATATATATATACTATGGTTTGTGCAAAGGACATTCTGTCAGAAGCACTGCTGCCAAAAATCAGAATGTCGTGCACAAAACATAAATGGATGGGATAGTCGAACACACTTATTCGAATGCTGTAGTGCATTCGCATAAGTGTATTCGACTATCTGCATGGAGATCGCGGTACAGTGGGGATTGGAAATTCATCCATATCCTCACTGTAGTGTGATCTCAGAGTTAGAATATATTAGTAGGGGGGAGCAGGGGGCTTGCCCCCTGCAAAAATGTGATTTGTCATATAGGAGTCTGATTTACATCTGTTTTCGGGTTTATTATCATTGTTTCAACTGCAAATGTTTTATATATATATATATATATATATATATATATATATATATATATATATATATATATATATATATCACAATGCACACACATACACACACACACACACACACACACACACACACACACACACCCATACATATAAAAAAAGATATATATATATATATATATATATATATATATATGAGCTACCTTCATTTCATTGACAGCTCACTTCACTGACAAGCAAAACAGCAAGACCAATTCACTGAAAGTTCATTTCACTGACAACTCATTTCACTGAAATTCATTTCATCGACAGTTATATATGGCCTGTTCCCCACTGTAGTGTGATTTTGTAGTTAGAATATATAGTAAGGGGGGGGGGTGTAGGGGGCACAGCCCCCCCCACATTGGGGAGTGTGGGGGCAAAGCCCCCCACATATTATAAATGTTTTAAACTATACAGATGGATACTTACAAGTGAAATAAATAACTGTTTTGCAGAAAACAATATACAACCAAAGTATGTTGGGGGCTTTGCCCAAACCCCCCCTTACTATATATTCTAACTCCAGGATCGCACTACAGTAGGGAACAGGCCATATATAACTGTCAATGAAATGAGTTGCCAGTGAAATGAGTTTTCAGTGAAATGAACTTTCAGTGAATTGGTCTTGCTGATTTGGTTGTCAATGAAATGAGCTGTCAATGAAATGAAGGTAACCCATATGTATATATATATATATATATATTATATATATATATATATGTATGTGTATATATGGGTCCACTACCAAATTTTGAAATTTCAAAACATCGAACCCCTGATTACCGACGCTCAGGGGATCCAGGTTTTGAAATATCTAAACTTGTCAATGGAGATCACCGTACAGTGCAGGACAGGAACGTTACCATTCTCTTCACTGTAGTGAGATCTTGGAGTTGGTATATTTAAGTAACGGGGGGTATTGCTCTACTGCAAAAACATGAAATTATAGCGTTTAATGTGTGTGTGTGTGTGTGTGTGTGTGTGTTTGTATATATATATATATATATATATATATATATATATATATATATATGTGTGTATGTATATATATATATATATATATATATATATATATATGTGTGTGTGTGTGTGTGTCTACTAAAATAGACCGAAAATCCACTTGTTCGAAAATAACAGTGGATTCTCGCTTACAAGAAAGTGCACTTCCACGAAGAACAGTTCAATGAACCATTAAGGAATGCAAGTGCTGAAGCACACTACAGTGGGGAAAGGGAATTTATGTGTTTCCCCACTGTAGTGTGATCTCGGAGTTGGTATACTTAAGTGGAGGTGTGTGTGGGACACAGCCCCCCACATGGGGGGTGCAGGGGTGCTTCCCCCCTGCAAAAACAATGTTACTGTGTTCTTTATCGGTTCGTTGAACCGATGTTCACGGAAGTGCACTTTCACTGAAGTGCACTTTCGCATAACCGTGGGTCTACTGTTTATATTCGAAGTGAGTTTTTGAATATATACAGCAGACCCATACATATATATATATATATATATATATATATATATATTTTTTTTTTTTTTTTTTAGTTTCAATATTTCAAAACTTCGATCCTCTGAGCTTCAGTAATCAGAGGTTCGATGTTTAGAAATTTAGAAATTTGGTAGTGGACATGTATACTTCCAAGAGTCATATAATAAAACAACAATAGCTGACTGGTGACTGCGCATGCAATATAAATTAAACAGGGAAAATGAAAGAACAAATGGAAAACAGTTATTCTGTCCTGCAGTATTTACCTTCACAGAACTGCAGTAATCATCCCCATTTCACTATGCTAAACCACTACAAGCTCTAGATAACTTACATACCTGGCCACAAATGACTGTTTGCTGTAAGTTTGAAAAGTGACTAAAATGTGGCAGATAAATGCAGCAACATTGATTAATCCACTTCACAACACAGAAACCAGTTGAAAGTAGTGGAACTATAAAACCAATTCAATTAATTGCCATAGCTTAGAATTCAGAGAAAAAAAAACAGTAAAATGCAGAAAAATGACAGAACCCATTCAAATCTGATTTATATAGCAAGGCATAGAATAGAACCCACTTGAAAAGCAGTGGAAGTAGTAAAATGTGTTCAGTTAATACCTGTAACATCAGATTCACAGAAAGCATAGTAAAATCCAACAAAATTAGAATAGAAACACTAATAACTGATTTAAGTGGCTAGGTGAATTTAACTGCAGTAGAACGCATGTACTTTTTTGTTTTCTGGATGCAAAAGGGAGTCAGACCACCACTTTGGGTTTAGCTTGTTTCTACAATTAATTATTAAGTTATCACACTGTTAGTTTGTTAGTAGATTTGCTTAAGCCTTTGTAGTCTAGTAGTTTCAAACTGAAGAGACATCCAAGACCAATAAATAAAAGAAAGCAAAATGTCATAGCAAAAGGATTTTTATTGGACTTCTGTTTATGTTTCCAGCCTATATACCTCTAATCAACATACACCTGGAATTAGGGTATTAATGTATTTATAGGTGAAGGTACAAGAGCTACTTTTAATTTGTATTTACTTAATGTATTCTTAACCCTCAATGGGACTTGTATGACTACATGTGCAAAAATGCATGTTTCTTTTTAAGCTGTATAGTTACCCCTTCACTCCTTCACTTCTTTAATTAGCATGTTTATTTTGTGCCAGCTACATAGACAACCTTATTTTCATTTGTCATGGAAAGTCTGACAAATTTGCTAATTTAATGGATATCCTAAATGCAAACAGCTATGGTTTTAAATTTACAGTTACAATGAACCAAAATTACTAATTATCTATATGTTACTCCTTATGGAGTAGGTGGTCATTCGGTGACAAGAAAATTATATCGGAACCTATTTCAGTTAACAATATGCTGCATGTTCCTAGTCACCATCTCCTTTTTTAATAGACTGTATTGAGCTACAAAAATGCAAGTGATAACTCTGTATTTCAAATACAGAGAGGGCTTCTAGTAAATGTTAGCTTGTAGAAAGTGAAAGAAAATTACTGAGGAATATTGAGTGCATTCATGCCAAAGCTGCTCTCTAATGTTAGTACAAAAGCTGAGGATTGTGAATTTTTGAAGAATGCATTTTCATTGCTACCTTTAATCATTTTTCTTAGTCTTTGAATAAAGCAATTCTTAGCCATTGGCTTTAAAGAAAGGCTGATTCTTTTTTGAAACATTTTAGTCTAAAATGATTACTTTATCAAATAAAATAGGAAATAATTTGTATGGTATGTTGGTTACCATTGGTTCCTTTATCTGATTTCTGTATACAGCTCTCTTCTACAACAGTAGGTACTTTTACTTCTAAAACTGTATACTTCGTAAAGAAGTTGTGACTTTTTCATAATACATATAATAATTTTCAGAAGTATATCTCTACATGCCAGATCCACCTGTGCCTCTAAGGTAATGAATAGTTATTGGTTACAACTGTGTATTCAGCTTTTGGTACAGCAGGCAAACTTAGATCTCATTTAACTTTTCTCACCAACACAACATAATTCAGCCACATGTTCTAAGATAGATGAAATCTGCTTTTGACAGCATAAAATCCACTTAAGTCATATAATATCACTATTTAATGCTACCTATTTCTGTCTCCCCCAGAAAAAGAGATCGCAACTGATGATCCTGTTTAGTACCCTCAATTTGTAAAAAAAAAAAAAGCTTTATTGAATGGTTTTCAATTCAAAAATGTCTTTGCAGGCCTTGCCTATAAGTTTCAAATACTTGTAGTTCAGCCACTCTCCAGCAACTACAAAGAATGTTTCTTTTTAGCTAGAATGTAATGGTAGTGCTTCACTTTAATAAAGCATGTTTCCACAATGCTGGAAATGTATATAAAAGTACTTTTCTATACCAGATAAATCTACAAAATGCTTCTAGAAGCTACTATGAACTGTTATACATGTGATATGGGACATACTGTAGATCGGTTATACATGTTTTGGACTTGTTCAAAGTTAGAAACATTTATAGGAAAATTACAACAGATGGTGGATAATGTCTTTAGTGAGCATGCAGAAGTTACAGCTGAAATAATTTTTTAGATCTATTGAAGCAATACGAACATGCTTTATATCTACTGTCTTTGTTACTACTGATGGCAAAAAAGCAACAACTCACGATCGCAAAATTAGAGCCCTGCTTGCTACTGTACAATATTAAAGGATAATGTCATTAACAGACTTAATGAATAAAGACAAAGCATGTACAACTAAGAAGCAGAGACAAGAATTCTTGCATAAGTGGAATCCTTGGTTGCAGTACTTCAATAAGCTAGAATATAATTAAAGATAAGGGGCAGAATGGAGTCTTTAGAAAAATTATAAAAAAATGTCTTTGGAGTATTTTAAAAATATAATATTTAAAAATGTAAAGCCATACAAATTACTGTTTCATAGAAATTCAAGTGATACAGAATGCTATAAAAATATATTTCAGATTTGTATATAAAAGAAATTATTATGGAAAGGAATATTTTTCTTTATTCAAAATGTTAGAGCTCTAAGTAAGAGTAAAACTCCAAATACACTATTTAGTTTTATTAATTGACTGCTATGAGATGTTGTTTCATAGAAATATTTTGCATGTTAAAATATATGCATATTTTGCCTTGTTTTTGTTCCTTGTTTTTTTTTACTTAATAATTGCTTCATTTCATTGTAAGTTGCATTTCTTGGAAAAGTCAAACCATTACCTATTGCAGGACTTTATTAGGCTAGAAAATGTTTTTTTCAGGTTATGTAAATATTGCATATAGTTATCTTTATCATTTTATGTTGTTATTGTTCTGATTTACATCTACATGCCAGAACAATTTTTTATGTATTTATTTATTTTAAAGTATTCAATAAAAATGCAGAAAAAGGCATCAAAGAAGGAACCGTTACGGTTTCCCAATCCTATTCAATTGTGATGAATCCCTGTGGTAATATTTATGCTTGGGTTACAACTGTCTGCATTTACAACTATGTTGAATTTCAATGGGTGGGATGGGGAACCCCCTATATTAGTAATACTAAGATGAGCATGACATCTGGGTTATTTTCTTTTCTCTTACATTAAAGTCTACATGGAAGTAAGACTTATTCATTGTTACTGCATTGTTATAGCTAGAACACTGTAATTCCATGATCATGAGAATTTGTATAGCATGCATGTTGCTCTTAGTGAGAGAAAATGTATATTATAAGGAAATAACTGTTTTCTAACAACCAAATTAGCAGATATTTGTGAGCAAAATAATGTCTCTAAGCTGTTTGTACTGTTTAAAAATCTAAGTTTTGAACCCCATTGTTTTGTCTATTTCTAACTTTGTGATGACCCACCACTGGACCAGTAATCAAGGAGCATCAGCCCACACAACTGGCACCAGTAGGGGACGTACACTAGGAGGTTAACAGATACACATGCAGTATTTCCAGATGCATCTCTCTGCATCAAGTATAATTTCCCTGAAGAGCATACAGAGATCACACTCAGTCCGGGGCTGGTTTCTCACTCTCTCTTTAGATCCCCAGTAAGACTCCACACTGGCACATCTATAGAGTTGAAATCTCAGTTGAGTGACCAAGCCAAGATCCCCAGCACTCTCTCTGTCCAACCAGTATTTCATGTCTCTGCCAAGGTAGCTGAAACATACATACTTTGAGTTTTGATTTGCAAACACACACACACACACACACACACACACACACCTGGGAAAGACTGCCACAGGTTTACAAGGTATGCCCTGTTCTACCTAGACTATAAAGTAGTTATCACTGCCATCAGTCACTCCTTATCAGCTACTTTAAGGCCTTTAACAAATGGTGTCCAATCTTACTGTATAATATTAATACTAATACAAATGGTAGTGTGACCAGGAGTAAGGCTATTAGGAGTGGCCCACACATTGTCACCAAATAAATATACAAGTACTTTCAAGTCTTAAATATCTACACAGATCAGCCACAATGAAAGGTTTAAATATATTTAATAATAAATAATAAAAGAACAAGACAATACTGATATATTCACAGTGACATCAGAGTTTTAAACCACAAGAAACATTTAAAACAACATTGAAGGACTGTCTCAAATAAATAAAGAAAATATCTAAACTAAGCTTTACCATATTCCTGACTGAATCTAAGAGAATTACCATAATCTAAGAACTTACTGATAGAGAAAGGCAGATGTGGTGAATGGATCTTCCAGTTGTTGTCACATCCAAGACAGAATGCAGAATGCTCAGTCTCACTAAGACACTTCTCAAATTAAAGTCTAAAATATTACTTCTGGGATAGCTTGCAGAATGACATCATTTCTTTTCATCTGACTGCTAGTACCCAGGCCAAACAACAATTGATGAAGCTGGCAGTATTTTGCATCTACCTGTAAAAATATACAGACAAGGGCGTCTCCTCAGATCTCAGGCAGATGCCAGAACTCATAAAAATAATTGCATTCCTTCATGCTTTTAAGACTAGTAATTAATTCACCCTAAAGACAATATAGAAAGATTCATAGTACTGACATCGTGTCTCTTGCTGCATTGAAAACTGAAAGATACCATCCTTTATGACCTAGCCATAAAGTAATTTCATTTCAGTTGTTTTTTCTAAAATTTACTAGACTGAGGTTAACCTCCTATATCTCATTTTCCACTGTTAAAGTATATTCATTTAAACAGTTACAACAGTGCATGTACATTTCTCTTCTCCACAAGTAAGGCACACTGTGGTTATATTTCAAACACCACTTTGCAAATACCTACTCAACACATGCTTCTATACAAACAGTTTGAAATACACATGATGTATAGTTCTAATCATTTGTAACACAAGTATCTTGTATAAATCATTTTGATGTTCACCAATAACATAGAATTCTTTACAAAATTCCAGCCAGGCAGGCTCACAGTATCTCCTTCCATCACTCTTCTTCCTCCCCTTCGAAGACTCAAGATAGTTTTTCAACTGACCCTTCAGAAAAGTTGCTTGAGTGGAATGTGTCTGTCTGGGAATACATTACCCCATTCCCTGTCTTGTAAACCCATCTGTATTGCCATTGCTGACCCCACTGAGGTGTTGCACTGTCATATCATATGCCTGCATCCCTAAGCTCTACCTTAGCAGCTTGGCATTTTGCTGGCTGGCTCGATTTAGCCATGTTAAGCAATTGTGGTCTGCAACTACAGTGAATTGCCTCCATACAGATAAGGCTGAAGTTTCTGCAGTGACCACACTATGGCTAGACATTCCTTTGCTACAGCTGAATAGCATTCCTCCCTGGGTTGGCACCTATGGCTGAGATATACCACTGCATGCTCTTCTCCCCTGATGAAACATGGCTGAATACAACCCCCACCTCATGGTTTGAAGCATCCACCGGCACAACAAATGCTTTGCTGTAATCTGGGCTGGCTAACACAGGGAGTCCTCCCAAAGGCCCTTTAAGCTTCTGGAATGCCTGCTCACATGCTGGCGTCCACACTACCTTATCTGGTCTGTTTTTCCTAGTCATGTCTTTGAGGAGACTAGCTATGATACTATAATTGGGGACAAACTTTCTGTAGTACCTTGCTATTCCTAAGAATGCCCTCACCTGCTTTTTGGTAACAGGGGCAGGCCAGGTCTGAATGGCTTCCTCTTTGGCAGGTTCTGGCCTGATCTTACCATTCCTCACTCTGTGTCCCAGGTAGGAGGCCTCTGCTATACCCACCTGACACTTACTGGGCTTAATGGACAACCCTACCCTCTGTAATCTACCCAGCACCTCCCTGACATGCTTAATGTGCTCTTGCCAGGAATGTCTGTAGATGGCAATATCATCCAGGTAAGCAAGGGCAAAATTTCTTACTCCTTCCAAGATATGATCTGCAAGCCTCTGGAAAGTTGCTGGGGATTTTTTTATCTCAAAGGGCATCTTTGTGAGCTCATACAAGCCGAAAGGAGTCACAGAGGCTGACCTCTCTCTGGCATTGGAAGTGAAGGGCACCTGCCAGTAGCCCTTGGTAAGATCAATAGTGTTAAGATACTTAGCCTTACCCAGCTACTCTAGGAATTCATCTGTACTAGGCATGGGGTATGCATCTGACTCTGTGTGATATTTAGTTTCCTGTAGTCCACACAGAACCTCAGTAAGACTCCCCACTGGCACAGCTATAGAGTTGAGATCTCAGTTGAGTGACCAAGCCAAGATCCCCAGCTCCCTCTCTGCCCAACCAGTGTTTCATGTCCCTGCCAAGGTAGGTGAAAAACAAATACTTTGAGTTTGATTTACAAACACACACACACACCTGGGAAAGGCTGCCACAGGTTTACTAGGCCCCATTCTTCTCAGACTATAAGGTAGTTATCACTGCCATCAGTCACTACTTATCAGCTAGTTTAAGACCTTTAACAAATGGGGTCCAATCTTACTGTATAATATTAATACTAATAAAAATAGCCATGTTAAGTGATTGTGGTCTGTAACTACAGTGAATTGCCTCCATACAGATAAGGCTGACGTTTCTGCAGTGCCCACACTATGGGTAGACATTCCTTTTCTACAGCTGCATAGCATTCCTCCCTGGGTTGGTGCCTATGGCTGAGATATACCACTGCATGCTCTTCTGGGTCTGAGTACAGCCCCCCCTCCATAATTTGAAGCATCCACTGGCACAACAAGTGCTTTACTGTAATCTGGGCTGTCTAACATACCTTATCTGTCCTGTTTTTCCTAGTCATGTCTGTGAGGGGACCAGCTATGGTACTATAATTGGAGACAAACTTTCTGTAGTACCCTGCTGTCCCTAAGAATGCCCTCACCTACTTTTTGGTAATAGGGGAAGACCAGGTCTGAATGGCTTCCTCTTTGGCAGGTTCTGGCCTGATCTTACCATTCCTCACTCTGTGTCCCAGGTAGGAGGCCTCTGCTATACCCACCTGACACTTACTGGGCTTAATGGACAACCCTACCCTCTGTAATCTACCCAGCACCTCCCTGACATGCTTAATGTGCTCTTGCCAGGAATGTCTATAGATGGCAATATCATCCAGGTAAGCAAAGAGCTAATACAAGCCGAAAGGAGTCACAACGGCTGACCTCTCTCTGGTGTTGGGAGTGAAGGGCACCTGCCAGTAGCCCTTGGTAAGATCAATAGTGGTAAGATACTTAGCTTCACCCAGCTGCTCTAGGGCTTCATTTGCCTAAGCAAGAGGTAAGCGTCTGACTCTGTGTGATGATTTAGTTTCCTGTAGTCCACACAGAACCTGGTACTGCCATCCCCAGTAAGACTCCCTACTGGCACAGCTATAGAATTGAAATCTCAGTTGAGTGACCAAGCCAAGATCCCCAGCACCCTCTCTGTCCAACCAGTGTTTCATGTCCCTACCAAGGTAGCTGAAACACACATACTTTGAGGTTTAATTTACAAACACAGACACCTAGGTATGCCCCATTCTGCCCAGACTGTAAGGTAGTTATCACTACCATCAGTCACTCCTTATAAGCTACTTTAAGGCCATTATCAAATGGTGTCCAATCTTACTGTGTAATATTAATACTAATACAAATGGTAGTGTAACCAGGAGCAAGACTATTAGGAGTGGCCCACATAGTGTTACCAAATAAATACACAAGTACTCTCAAAACTTAAATATCTACACAGATCAGCCACAATGAAAGGTTTAAATATATTTAATAATAAATAATCAAAGAACAATACAATGCTAAATATATATTCACAGTGACATCAGAGTTCAATACCACATGAAATATTTAAAATAACATTGCAGGACAGTCTCAAATATATAAAGAAAAATATCTAAACTAAGCTTCACTATATTCCTGACTGAATCTAACAGAATTGCTATAATTTAAGAACTTACTAATAGAGCAATGCAGATGTGGTGATGGCATCTTCTAGTTGTTGTCAGATACAAGACAGAATGCAAAATGCCCTATCTCACTAAGAGACTTCTCAAATTAATATCTAAAATACTACTTTTGCAATAGATTGCAGAATGACATAATTTCTTGTGATCTGACTGCTAGTTCTCAGGCTAAACAACCATTGATGACGCTTGCAGTATTTAGCATCTACCTGTAAAAATATACAGACAAGGGCTTCTCCTCAGATCTCTGGACAGATGCTGGAAGTCATAAAACAATTGCATTCCTTCATGCTTCCAAGACTAGTAATTAATTCATCCTAAAGACAATACAGGAAGTGTCCTAGTACAGACATTGTGTATCTTGCTGCACTGAAAACTAAAAGATACCATCTTTTATGGCCTAGCCATAAAGTAATTTAATTTCAGTTGTCTTTTTTTAAATTTACTAGACTGAGGTTAATTAACCTCTTGTATCCCAGTTTCCACTGTTAATGTATATACATTTAAATGGTTATAATAGTGCATGTAGATTTCAGTTCTCCTGCAGTGGGGCACACTGTGGTTACATTTCAAACAGCACTTTCCAAATACCTTTTCAACACACACATCTGTACAAGCAGTTTGATATACACATGACATACAGTTCTAATACATTTGTAACACAAGCATCTTGTATAAATCATTTTAATAGTCACCAATCACATGTAATTATTTACAAAATTCCAGCTAGCTGGGCTGGTAGTATCTCCTTTCATTACAAATGTAATGTCTAATAAAGTTGGAATTTAAAAAACATACTTGGGAGCATTTAGATGTTTTAACTGAAAAATGTGGAAGCTTTTTATAAAAGTTTGTCAATTTGAATTCATTTTGCCAATTGAAGAAAGGATGCTTTCCACAAATATTTCAGGACAAAGCTTTAAGTTCTTAATAAAAGTGTTTTGAATTATTCCAGGATTTTGCCATATATTTTTCTTTAAGAACCAATGCCATTAGGTGCTGTGGTATTTGCTCCAGACAGACAAATGCCATTAGTGGTGCCCCACAGGGATGTGGCCTGTATCCTTCCCTCATTGGAATATATTTCTGTGACAGAAAAGCTGATATGAAGGTATTAGGGTTAACCACATTTGCTGATGATTTCAAATGAGAACAGTTATCAAATCCCAGTGTGATATTCAAATTCTCCAGCACAAGATGAAACAAACAAACAAACAAACAAACAAATGCTTGGTGCATTAATCATGAGCAAAACCAAAAAATGCAGCATACTTTTCATTGACAAATCTATCATCACTATGGCATACAATATAGGCAACATTCCTCTTAAATTTGATACAGACATCAGAGACTTGGGTAAGTATGTTGATAACCAACTCTCCTTTAACCACTATGTCTCTGTGGTGGATAGAAAATAATTCTGCCTTGCAAAAATTATCCTTCGTCATACATCCTTATGCTCCAAAGCATTTATTGTCCCATTTTATTCATCTGTTATTAGGTCCATCATTGAATGTAATGTATCCTTCAGCATCGACCTGCCTAAGCACCTAACCCATTCTAAGATACGTAAACATTTCTTCACCAAAAGATCTCAGTTCTCTGTGTCCTTAGCTACTCTGACAGAGTAAAAGCCCTGTTCCTCTACTCTATGTCATGCATGCTCATGAGGGATGATCTCTGCTTCACTGCTATGAAATTTCTGCCACTCTTTGAACTCCTTAAGTTAAATAGAATCAGTGATAAAGCAAATACCCATTTTAGAGTCATAAACCTCTACTATCACATCTGCAACAGCAAATTTTGTTACAGATACCAATTTCAATGAATCCTCTGTTCTATAATAGGTATCCCTTGCGTATCAAGCACAGTACTTCCTTACAAAATTTTAAATCCTGCCTGGATGACTGGATGGGTGATCACAAATTTTTACCATTGATATGTGGAGAAAGTCTACCTAACAGAAGGCATTGCTAGTCTCCCACCAGTATTTGGTGATATGGTTTTGCTTCATGATGATCTCTTTTGGCCATAAGCTTAGTAAGAACTCATGAACCTGTGAACTAATATGAATCAAATTTGCCCCTCTGGATAAAATGTCTGAAGTTATTCACTCCCATCTGGGCTACTATCAGGTCTAATCATATTTATCAAAATCAAAGACTCTAAGAGCCCTTGGTATGGCCCAGATCCTAGCTCCAGAAAGACAGGTGTCATGCTGTTCTTATTCAGTCACCTACTACTAAAACATTACCTTAGTTAGATGCAGTCTCAGTGGGCAGTAAAGGCTAGCAGTCTGTAGCCTTGTGACTCTGTGAGGTACATTCACTGGATGTGGGTGTGAAGGGTGAAGGTGGTTGCATTTCTATGTGAACTAATGTCTGAGGTTTCTTAGTCTTTAGCCTAGGAGGCATTTGCAGTGTTCTCTTAACAACCTTATCATAAGTCAGTTTAATGGAGGTGTTATGTGCTGTGCGCCATGGGTATATGTGAAAATAAATAGCCTCCAACTTAAGTAAATGCTAGCACCTCTTACATAATGAATCATTATAAGGTAGCACTAAAGAGTTTCAGTAAGTATGCAAAAGTTACAATGCTGCTTCAAAATACATAGTTCTATCACTGACTGAGATTCTCTATTGGCCAGTGCAGAGGAAGGACAAAACAGGATAGATTAATCGCTTAACTTTGGTATAAGACAGAGAGGTGTGATTGACTGGATTGACTGGACAAGAAATAAAGGTATCAATTTGGGATAAGGCTAAAAGATAAAAGAACATGAAATGTCAATACTGTAATATTCACAAGTGCAAAAAAAGAAGGGTCTAGATCATGAAATCAAACTGCCAAAATATCGAACACCATAAGTTCAAACTTGGAAGATCGAATTCAGATAACATCGAAACTTCAAAACAGCAAATGTTTTCCCAGGGAAAAAATTCACTGTTCCGAAAAACACACACATAACACAATCACACCAAACACCTTCAAAACCTACACTAAGCCTAACATACACCACTATCTATGCACTATCCTTAACCCAGCCCTAACCCTAAAGTCCGTCACTACCACACACTTACCTGATCCGCACCCTAACCCTAAAGTCCGTCACTACCACACACTTACCTGACCCGCGCCCTAACCCTAATGTCTGTCACTATCGCACACTTACCTGACCCGCACCTTAACCCTAAAGTCCATCACTACCCATTCGTACACTTACCTTGACCCGATCCGAAAATTCCAAAGCCGCAGAAATGGCCAGCCAAATTCTTTCCCTGGGAAAGAATTCGGGTTTCCACGGCTTCGACATTCTCACCTTTTGAACTACCAAGTTTGGCCTTCCGGTATTCTGCATTCTTCATGTTCGATTTCACGATAGGAACCCAAAAAGAAATGTAAAAGTGATAGAAACATGAAGGATCAATAAAATAATCAGTAAAAAGTGATGAATTTAGATCAAATACCCTTAACCATTAGACTAATATGATCTCTATCTAATTATCAAAAACAATGAACAACAGATAGTCTAACCCAGTTGATCTGGAGCAGTAACTATAGTAGGTACAATAAAGGTAAGTGAGTAGCTTCAAGTGTAGTAACTGTAAAACTGCAGAGTTAGTGCAGTATCAGTAGAGCAGTCAAATAAGTAATAAAAGTATATCACATTGGTAGCCCTGTACTCCCTAGTGTTGTACTGCAGAACGGTACTTTAACTGTCATAAAACTAATCAGTAACAAGCAGAATCACGTAGGTACCCCTGTACTCCCTAGTGCTGTACTGCAGAATGGCACCTTTAAATGTCATAATACTAATCAGTAACAAGCAGAATCACATTGATACCCCTGTACTCCCCAGTGCTGTACTGCAGATCAGTACCTTTAAATGTCATAATACTAATCAGTAACAAGCAGAATCACATAGATACCCCTGTGCTCCTAGTGCTGTACTGCAGAACGGTACCTTTAAATGTCATCATACTAAGCAGTAACAAGCAGAATCACATAGGTACCCCTGTACTCCCTAGTGCTGTACTGCAGAACAGTAACTTTAAATGTTGTAATACTAATCAGTAACAAACAAAACTGTATCAATATCAAAAATTGCAATCAGTAACTGAGACAATAAGTTAATTTGTTTTTATATACCTACTATCACTAGCAGACAACACTGCAGTATTATCTTAGATATTTTACCTGGTGTGAGTAACAGTACAAAAGGAACAGGGTACAATACTGCAATACAATTTAAAATTAATACTGCTACAGTCAACAAACAAAAGTGAACAGCAGTACAATATCAACAAGGTGCAAAAGTGCAACAGAATACAATTTTAATCCCAATTTTAATAAACTCTGCAGCAATAGGGGAAAAACATTTAGAATATATTCATTCTCATTCTCTCTCTAAATATACCTTATGCCTGCTTTTCTCAAATTTATATTGCAGTTCCTGTTTGTATTATACTAACTTACCTTTAATTTCTTTATAAACTGGATAAAATGTCTCTAATTATTAAATCATTGCCATTGTGATGTCCCCAATCTGGGACAGTAATCAAGGAGCCTGAATCCTCACCACAGGCACTGGAGAGGGACGTTCATTTGGAACAAAAATAGATATACCTAGCATTTCCAGGAGTAGCTCTCTGTATCAAGCACAGTTTCCCTTAAGTGCACACAAGGAACACCCTATGTCCAGGGTCTAGGTTTCTCTATTTGTCTCCATCTCCAGTAAGACTCCCCACTCCACAGCTGTAGGGTTGAGTCTTCAGCTGAGTATGCAAGCCAAGTCCTCAAGCACCCTGTCTGTGAAAGCAGTGCTTCGTGTCCCTGCTCCACCCTCACACACACACACACACACACACACACACACACACACACACACACACACACACACACACGCACTTTGAGATTTGATTTCCCACGCACACTCACACACACCTTGGAAATAGATACACTGCCACGAGACACCTCAAAGCCAGCCTCTCTAAGGCTCATGCAAGGGTACCCAGTTATAGTGAGTGAAATTAATACTAATAGAAATGGTATTATTGACCAAACAGCAAGGCTTTCAGGAGTGGCCACAGTGTCACCAATAGATATAAGTCCTCTCAAAGGTTAAAATATTCTCTGAAGGACCAGCCACAATGAAAATGTTAAATATATTTAATAATAAATAATAAAAGAACATGAAAATACTAAATATCTATAGAGAAAAAACACCAGAGTTTCAATCACAGGAAATATTAAAAATAACACTGGTGGACACGTTCACACAGTTACAGAAAAAACAATACTTAATTAATCTCACTATATTTTCCTGACTGAGCTAAAGAATTATTATCCCCTAATTACTTACTAGAACAAGGCAAGATGAAGTAGATGAGAGATCCTTCTTTGTGAGGTTACAAGAGTGTTCTGAGACTTCAGTCTCACCTAGTATTAAACATTAATTTTAGTGATGTATTACAGAATGACATCACATACACCTGGTCATCTGACTTCTAGTTGCCATGCAACCCCCCCCCCCCCATTGCTAGAAACTGCCACAATTTAACACCTATGTGTCAACAATACATACACAGAGAGCCTTGCTAAGATCTTCTGCAGCTGCTGGAAGTCATAAAACAATTTCAAACCTCCTGCCTTCCACAGTAGCAATTAGTTCACTCCAATGAAAATGCAAGAAGCTTCCCAGTACAGACTTTTTGTCTCTGGCTGCATTGAGAACTGCAAGATAACATCTTTATGGCCTAGACCCAGTAATTTAATTACTTACTATTTTCCAAAGTCAGGTAGATTGAGATTAACCTCTTCTCTTCTTATATGTTAAAACATATACATTTAAATAGTTACAATAATACATGTATATTTCTTTTTCTGTTCAGCAGGACACACTTTTGGTACATTTTTAACACAAGCAGCTTTACAAATAAGATTGTTCAACACAAGCATCTGTACAAATCAGTTTGATAGACAAATGACATAATTCTTTACAAAATTCCAGCTAGCTGTGCTGGCATACATTACACATCCACTGCCCTACTTCTCCTGGCATAGCTGGCAATACCTCATATCTTCACAGTCATATAATTTGTAACTGTTCTTAACTAATGTTTTCATATTATGTCTAATTTGTTATAATTAATTAAACTAAATGTTTTTGTATTATTTTTGAAGTTTGTAAAATGATTGTTCTTAAAATGTTTTTGTAATACTTTGAAGCTTTTGGGTCTGTATTAGATAATCGAACTTTTAAAAGTTTGAGTGTCATATGGTCTACACCATATGATTTTTTGGAAAGTTTGAACGTTTTAATGGAGATCTCCGTACAGCGCAGAATGGGAAGATTTCCCTTTTCTGCACTGTAGTGCGATTTCGGAGTTGATATATTTAAAGAGTGAGGTGTGGGGGGTGCAGGGAGGCTTGCCCCCCTGCTTTAAATGTTCAGGTAGGTTATTTGTATAGTTTATTTTTTTTTTATTAGATGTTCGAACTTTTAAAAGTTTGATCATATGGTGTCGACCATATGAGAGTCGAACTTTTGAAAGTTCGATTATCTAGTATAGACCCGGAGCTTTTCTACCTGGGTTTCTGCTAAAAATGGACTCCTAACTACGCAGACTTTCCCAGTAATCAAATGTTAATAAATAATAAATACATTTAAATTCTCCCAGACTAAAAGGGATGTCAAAAAGTTAAAGAAAGAACAAAATGCATAAGGAAAAATCTGTACTAAACATTGCTGCATTATTTGGGGACCACAAGGTTTTCTTTAACTGCATCAGGAATTTTAGAAATAATACTCAAGACTGCACTGAACTTACATCCAGTAGCACCATCCACTCTGATCCTGAGGAAATTGCAAATATTCTAGTGGGTGAGTTTCACTCAGACTTCTCCTCCTCTTTCCTATTTCTCACTCATGCCACCCAGTCTGCAAGCCCCATAGTTATCTCTGAACATATCAAAAAAACTCTTTTCACAACTAAGAACATTAGCTCCATGGGTCCAGACAACAAACTAGGTTGTTTCCTTGTTAGGATGAAACACTGCATCACCAACTCCCTCACAAACTAATTCAGTCTTCACATCCCCTGGGTATGTACTTACCACCTGCAGTACAGTTGTTGTGGTACTCCCCCATAGAGCATCCTTTACCCTGACGCTGGGAACAACATACCAAATATCCTTACAAGTATCAGTTACAAAATAAAGGAACTGATAAACTGGGATATTGGTAGTTTATATGCCTTCACCCAAACCTCTTTGGCTTCATGAAAGGTAGATTCTGACTACTTTATTTAAGAAAGTCCAGTAGGCTCTGGTTGAAACAAGTCTGCATACTCTGCTTACCTGAATCTAGCAAAGTCCTTCAGAGTTATTCCATACCCTAGATTATAGGAAAACTATTCCAACTGAATACAGCCCCTGGCTTAGAGACAGAACTCAAACAGTGAAGAATGCTGGCACACTGTCCTCTAAATGATTCATCACCAGAGGCATCCCCTTGGGTACCAGGCTCAGACCATTATTCTTCAGCATCTGCTTCCTTGATGTCAAAGATGACATCTAGGGTCTCTAATTAGTTAAATTTGTTGATGGCTGCAAACTTGGAACCATCAAACATCCATATCCTCCATAAAGGCCTAACTTCACAAACTCATGGCATCAGGACTATGACCTAAAGCAAAATACAGAGAAATGCAGTAATGTACTCTTTAGGAAACAAAAAACAGTCCTGTACCTACCACATAAACAACTCTGAAAACAGATATTGTCATTACAGACCTGGGCACATTTATGAACATTGAACTTTGCTTTGCCCATCATATATTCACTGTCATTAAGAAATATTTTACCTAGCCCAGTCTATTACTAAATGCATAACCAATTGGTCAAAAGAAGTCATGTTTGTACTCATAACCCACCAGGCCCATATCCAAAAATAATGCCCCATTCAGCACATACCTATGCAGACATATCAACTAATTAGAAAAACCTAAATGTTTTCTCATAAGGAAAATCTTGTCCATGAGCTATATAATCTAAAAGGAGTGATTAAAATCCATATCTTTCTATTCTCTTACAGACTCCTGTATAGTGACCTCTGCCTGGCCTACAAAGCAACAATGGACCCTGTCCTACTTGGCCTCGTATATGTTCAAAAAGCTGGTAGCACCACAAACACCGACCCTAGGGACCTAAATGGGAGCCTGCTGGAGAGATCTGTATCTTTCCCTAAGAATCCCCTATCTATGGCATAAGTTTCCTTTCCATGTCAAAGCAGCATTCTAACTCTCTTCCAAAATAACCTTGATGAGAAATGTAAATTCATCCTTGGCCTTACTCTTCTGTCACTTATGGATAGAGGGAATGAGACATGAGAAATTCCAGCAGCTAAGAAAATTATCTACGGAACCCATTGTCTAGTACCTATCTATGAACCTAATATACAGAGAACATTATTAAAGTTCCTGTATAATACACTGTGCTTACATAACATTGTCAACCACAAACTAGAAGGACAGGAATAACTAAACTGGTCAAATGAGTCTTGTTTCTTAAAAAACATCTTGGTTGCATCATGACTTAATTGTCTATTAATGTAGTAATAACATAGTCTCCTTAATCTCTAGTGCTTTGCACAGCAACGTTACATTTTACTAGGGGATAGCTGCTTAAACATGAACATTTTATAAAATGTCATAACTCATCACCTTACATTTCTTGACAAAACAAACATTACATTAGCTTCACATGACTATTTTGGCATGTTTCTACTGTTATTAGCATAACATACATATTAAAAATTAAATCAGGTCAAAGATGATATGTTTCCTTTTTATATTATTCATAATGGCTCTGCATTATCTGATGTTTCATTAAAATTACATAGCTATAGTTTTTAATAATTCATGATGGCATTTTATCATCTAGTAATTTGAACATGAGAGTTGTTTGCTAAACTCAATTCATATTAGTCTACTAATGCAAGATTGTTGGAACTTTTTGGTAAAAAAAAAAATAAAAGATGCTGTCCTACAGGATGTATGCAGCTTTTACATTTTAAGTAGCAAGGTAGGGGTTATTAAAGGAAACCATAGTTGGCGGCCCATAGTGAGGAGCAAGCTTTCTCATATATTCACTCTAGAAAGGTTACTAATGCCATCGGCCTCTCTTACAAGATGAAAAGCGACTATAATCATGTCTTATGTTGCACATTTGACTCCTGAAGACCATGCAGATCAAGTTTGTAAGTGATCTGCTTGTAGCTGGTTGCAAAGCTGTGAAAATGACAGCCAAGAGCAAAGGGAACATTATAGTTTCATGCTCCTTTTCTCTTCAGTAATGAAAAGCAACAAATAAAATAATATTACAAAACAGGTGTTTTCATTTCTATAATCTAAGGGAAACCGAGGGCAGACTGTGGAGAATATGAATGAAATAAAGTTAATACGGTTTGACAGCAAAGAGTTCGCTTTTAATTTACTAGTGTTTTCCATGGGGGACAAGGAAACTTAAAATCCCTCAGAAGCAATAATAGTTTTAGACTGATATGGAAGCAGTACCAGACTTTCCTCCATTTAATTTTTGCAAAAAGCTTGTTATGTGTGTAATGTGCGCAATATCCCAAATGATGAATTTTCATTTAGTGGAGCTTGTTCACTGTTGAATATTTGCTGCCTCTCTGCATTTCCTATATGCAGGGACACATTTGCATGCGTGTATGTGTGTGTGTGTGTGTGTGTGTGTGTGTGTGTGTGTGTGTGTGTGTGTGTATGTGTGTGTGTGTGTGTGTGTGTGTGTGTGTGTGTGTGTGTGTGTGTGTGTGTGTGTGTGTGTGTGTGTGTTTGCACATATGTTTGCTACGAAGTGAAAACCTGATAAATCTGGTATGCTGTTATTAACCCTGCTTGAAATAAAGCAATTGCATGGTACACCTTCAAACTGCAGGTGCATCTGAGTTTAATAATTATAACAGCAATAATGTTCCATAAACAGATGTGGATTCTATATTAGAAATTTAGCATCAGCACCATGGTACCATAGTCACCACTCCTCCTACTCCAGCCATAGCACTCACAATAAAAATAGCACCTTTATGTCATCAAAACACATATTTTCTTTTCATATTTCTATTGCTCCACAGTTGAATGATCCACACTTCCTCCGCCCTACATACCCTCAGTACTGGTAACAATATTTGTATGTTTCTGCCCACAATCTCTGACAGAGTAAAAGAATGACCAGTCAGTGCTACCAGTTTACTGGATTGACAATCACGGAGTGTCCCACTGCCAATACCCCCACCCTCTTAACTTCTGACAGGTAGCACTGCTATACATTTTATTGCCTGATGGTAGGTACATAGACCAATATTTATCTTAAGTAATGAAGGATATTTGCCTATGTGTGGATTACTAGATGTATAAGAACATAAACACCAGAACCTGAATGTGGCTGGGAGGACATTTGATTTATCTCCTTTTCAGTCATGTTCTGACCAATAAGTGCCTGCAACAACAATTGCATGCCATGACAGTGTGAACACAAATAAGGAGATATGACTGATAAATTAGATGAGAGAGCAAAACTGTATCATATAAACATGGAATATTACAATCCAGGAACTTAGGGTTGAGTGAAGGGACAGCTGCCCCAGGTGCAAGTTGTCATGGGGCATGCAAACAGAAGATGCTGATAGGTGATAGTACAACACCTGCATTCAGTTTCTGAATAATGGGATCACATCTGCAGGCTGAAGTTCTATTGCATCATACGTATGGTATTCACAAGCCACTTGTTACATTCGTAGCAAGCCTTATTTTTTTGTCTTTGAACATGGAGGAGAGTACACTTATTCTAGAATTAAAATAGGCTCTAGATCAGTGAGCTGCACTCAATATTATAAAAAACATCTATGGCTCTGAGACAATCAATGGTATGGCATAACTAATATGTCAGTCTAGTGGTAAGTTTTGTATTTTCCCCTGCAAACTTTCAGTAGCAGGTGTCCCATCCCTACATATATACAAGCTGAAATATGAGGACACTTGTAGATAATTGTGTATTTAATACGTAATGATGATGCCAGTGGCGTAACGGGATAGAACCTGGACTGTAGTCCAGGCAACACAGGATAGAGTAGTGTCTCAAGTTCTTGATAGCACAGGTATGATAAATGAGCTTGCCTATCCTGGGAAGAGGGCAAAATCTGCCCTGCTCAGTATTACTAGTGTGTGCTAACCTTAACCTTGCCTCTGCCTCTAACCCTAATCATAATCATTGCCTTAGAAAGCCCCCTTCCATAAAATCCTATTACTAGTGTGTGCTAACCTTAACCTTGCCTCTGCCTCTAACCCTAATCATAATCATTGCCTTAGAAAGCCCCCTTCCATAAAATCCTATTACTAGTGTGTGCTAACCTTAACCTTGCCTCTGCCTCTAACCCTAATCATAATCATTGCCTTAGAAAGCCCCCTTCCATAAAATCCTTTCCATAAAACTCTGACAAATTAGATCTAAATGTTGTGGTAGGTAAAGTAAAAATAATTTTTCTTTTTGAGATTTTGTGAATGGTCAGTGCGTTATGTGGCCAGTAACGTGAATGCTCAAAATATTTTTGGCAATTTTACATATACTGAAATATTTATGCAAGGATGCCATATTGTCAATTGTTTGTAATATCGAGATTCTTAAATGCCAGCAGAGACGATCAAATACTTTATAGGAGGTCACCATTTCACTACTGCTTTACAATCTTGGAGATGGTCTATATAATTAACAGGGGGTAGAGAGTGCAAAGGAGCTTGAGTTGTGTTTTTGTGCATTTTGTTTCATTCTTTTGAGTTTCAGTCCCCTGGAATCAATGCCTTGGCATTCACTGTTTTTGTACTTTTGTATTTCAAAGTACATCTATATATATATATATATACATATATTTATATTGAGAATTACAAAAGACACCCATGCATCTGTACTGTTGTTTATATATATGGCAAATACTGTTACTAACTGCTATGTGTCTTATGCCCTCCAGAGTGAGTAGATGGCAGACACTGAATAGTTTCAGCCAATCTTTGAATGATATCCTGCAGCAATCACTCAGGACCTGTGTGCAGCTCCTGTTAGAGAGACAGAGATGGTAGTCACCAGTTTTTAAAGGACCATATCTGAGAGACAGTGGTCCATAATTTCAAAGCTGTTGGTGAACAGAATCACACAATGTAGCAATGTCAAATGTGTGTCACTGACATGATCAGGTGGGCACACAACATTTCAGTAGGAAGGTCAGCCAATGAAGGGGGAGGCCTCCTCCCACTGCAAGCCTAACTGACAAACAGGTATTCCTAGTGCACCCCTTTATGTAAATGACAAATACGCAGGTATCATACATAGAGGAAAGGACACACGATTTGGAAGAGGTGGCTGTCCCATATCTCAGAAGGAGATGCACCACATTAGTAAACATACTGCATATCTTTATAGTAGTTTTGCACTGTGTGTTGATAGGCCTTGCCGCTGCATGTTTCCTTTATGTAAGTCAGGTGTGCAGGCACACGGCAATGGCAGTAGAGGTATGTGTCTATTCTGTATGTGTACAATTTGTACTTCTGTTCTCATGACAATACAGTGTCTCAGGTGTACAGTGGGTATATGGATTTACTCTGTTGTGTTTTGGACTACATATTTTTAGGCCAGACCACTGCTTGATGGTCACCAATACAGGGTGAGTCAGGATAACATACTAATGTCAGCACCTATGCAGGGTCTGGCAAAGATGCTAAGATACAGATCATATCACAATAAAATGATAGACACATATAATGCCTGTCTCCTCTGAGTGGTCTAACACCTATTGTTCAGGGTAAAGGTACAGCCTGTCTTACAACTGAACTATAGGCTGGACAACCTGCATGCTCACCATCCCCATATAAGGGCTCACCATGACTGAAAGTAGCAGCACTACTCTACCTGAGGCACTTGCAGCAGAGGACCACACTGCATCTGACATGTATATACCCATGATGTGGCAGCACAATAGAGGTTCTGATGCCATGCCTTAACACAGCCAGCCCTTGGAATATTGGTGGCTCTAGAGCTCAATCAACAGACGTTCATGGCTGCGACCTGTGCCAACATGGAGTTGACTGGTGTGATGAGGATATCACCCATCACTGTCAACATATTGGTGAGACCACAGTGTCCGGGGACAATGCTGTTCTGAGATTCTTGTCACATGACTTCTATATCAACTTCTTTGCAGGGAATACAGAGTGTTATCATCACTGTCTTGTCCAGCAGTGCTGTGTGTTAATGGAGTGGGTACATACCCAGTGTGGTCACATCAGGAAGACATTGCAGGGTATACAGTCTGCTCCTGTGAGTGCATAAATATCTCACTCCATCACAAAACATCATGGATTGTGACAAAGTCAGCCTCCAGGAACAAGACAACTTCACAGCAGACTCTTCATAGGTCTCATTCCCCAGTAGAACAATATCATTGTCACAGTAGGCCTGCAAATCCACAGTCATGCAGTGCCATTCCTTCTTAATCACAGTTCCCTAGTGACACTCCCACCTCCATTACAGAATATTATCTATGGCACAGAGTACTCCTTGACACATGACTCCAATCTCTGCCTCCAGTGACATGCCCCATCATCCAAGATGTGATGTCAGTCATGTGCCATAATATCCCTTGTCACCTGCACATATAATGATGGCTGTAACCCACTATACCCTAATTGCTGCTGCTCACTATCTCTGTATCTCACTGTCTTCACTGGAAAATGGTGGTTGACATGCTTCCTATTAATCATGTTATGTAGCCTGTTAGCAATATATTTCAAGTGGTAGCAGGAACCATGAGTTGAGCAGGATAAACACATTCTTAGTGATGTTTTTGTTTGCACATGTACAGTGTTATACTGCTGTGTGGATCATTTTCCATTGGGTATCTTGCATCAACTGAAACATAGCAACAACATTTTGAGGGAGAGGGTGAAACCTGCAGGCATACTATCTGTAACATACACATATATATATATATATATATATATATATATATATATATATATATATATATATATATATATATATCTACACACACACACACACACACACACACACACACACACACATATATATATATATATCTACACACACACACACACACACACACACACACACACACACACACACACACACACATATATATATATATATATATATATATATATATATATATATATGAGTCTACTTGACATTATCAAAATGCCAGTAGACTGACTTTTCAAACATTGAGACCAAATCAGCAAAGTTTCATTTGAGTGAAACTTCACTATACAGGCATTCAGAAACTGAGCATTTCAAATGCCAACTTTCCAAGCTGAGCAGAACAGGAAATATGCTCATTTCTGCATTGTAGTGCGATCTCGGAGTTGGTATATTTAATTATCGGGTGGGTTGGGGGCACAGCCCCCCATGGGAGGTTGCAGGGGGACACAGCCCCCATGCAAAAATGTAAAAGTGGAAAATAAATAATTGTATTTATTGAATTTAAGTATGTGTTATGAATATTCTTGTTGGTGCTATAGCTACCATCACTAACTAGGCATCAACCCCTACATCACTAGGTGGGTTGCAAACTGGCTCACAGATAGAACTCACAGTGTGAAAGTAGCTGACTCCAAGTCAGACTGCTGACCAGTCACAAGTGGAGTCCCACAGGGATCAATCCTGGGTCCTCTCCTGTTTGGTATCTACTTTTCTGAAGTCCAGACCAACACGAAGGGACTCTGGCTGACAAAGTTCACAGACAATTGCAAGTTGGGAGCTATTATTAACTCACCAAGTGATGTTGACATCCTACAGAAAGGCCTCACTGAGGCCAATGACTGGTGTCAGAACAATGGCCTTAAGCTCAATGTCAAAAAATGTGTCATTATCCCCTTTGGGAAAAACCCAGTTCACATGAATTACCACATCAATGGTAATCCACTGAACACAGAAGGCATTATAAAAGATCTGGGAACACAGGTTGACAGCAACCTCTCTTTTGACCACCACATTGCCACTGTGGTCAGAAAGTCCTTGTATGTAGCACATCTCATTACTAAGGGTTTTGCATCGAGGAAGAAAGAGGTCTTTGTCTCCCTCTACTCTTCCCTCATTAGGCCAATCATCGAGTACAATGCCCCATTTGGCATGTACCTCACTAGACACCTGCAACAACTGGAGAGGCCACAAAAGTACCTCACACAGAGGATCCTAGGCCTTAAACACTTGCCTTATATGTACAGACTCAAAAAATTCCAACTATTCTCTATCTCATATTGCCTACTTAAAGGCGATCTCTGCTTGATTTACAAAGCCATGTCTGACCGAACTCTGTTAGAAATGCTACATCTAAAGAAATCCCAGTCCCTCCGCACCACACACTCCAGAGACCTCAACCTCATTACCACAGTCAACAGAACGTGCTGGAGGGACATGTATAAATAAATTAAAAAAAAGATATTAGGAGATGACCAATGCAAAAGAGGAGTTTGACATATGCTCTAATCAGCGAGATACCAGTTACCGAGCCAGAAAAGGAGACAGTATATGGCATGCATCTTATTCTTCAGTTTGATTATTCACAATGAGATTATAAAAGACAAAAACTAAGCTCTATGAGCAAAGTACCTTTGTAGGCAGGTTAAAAAGTACAGAAGTAAAAAAATAAAGCTAATGAGGTATGGTTTAGAAAGAAAGTATTTTGTATTATTGAAAATAGCACTTCAAAATATAATGCATCACAGGCTGTGCACCTCAATCCAATTCTAATGAAAAGTGGAGTTTTTTTAACTGTAGTAAAACTGCAAGTGCCAATAGGTTCATAGGTGTTTACGAGGCTAATGACCACAAGGGCCTTTTTAAGCCTAACCATACGTTCCAAATCTCTGACAAGTTCTGATATCCTTGATAAGTGTAAGCATGGGGCTGGGAGATGAAACATTTACTAGCAGGGGCCTGGGAGATGAACCATTTATAGGATGCCTGTGTCCATTCAAGACATAGGTGCCAAGCCAGGGATTAATTTCCTGTTCCTCATCCATTTGTCCAAGTTACACTTTTATTGGGTAAAGGAGCAACTCTGTTTCATACGAAATAGTCTCTGGGATACATACCTGTCTCTCCAGCGGGTCTTATTTATATCACAGGCAAGGTTTAAGTCTTTAGAACAAGTAATTCTGGTGTTGTTTGTTTTGCTGATATGTAGGAGGTCCATCAGAGTGGGGTCTGACAATGGCCTGTATGCCAGGCAAAGATCTCCCTTCAACATGCTGCAGGAGAAAGAATAGAGGTATAGGGCCTTGAGGCAATCTGAATATGAAATTTTACTTACACCCCGTATTCTTTTAGTGAAGAACATATGTGGACATTCCATTTGTTGGATATGCCTGTTTTTTATATATATATATATATATATATATATATATATACCAAAGGGGGCGGGCATTGTACTCAATGATAGGTAAGAATACAGTGGAACAATGAATTCCTTGGCTCTAGATGCCATACCTTTGTTTATAAGTTGCACAACATAGAATGATTTCCTTACTACTGTAGACACATGATGGTCAAAGGCTAGATTACTGTCTATGTGTGTCCCCAAGTCCCTAACTACTGGGTCAACTAACTATAAAGGGCATGTGTGATGTGAATATGATCATTACCAGGGGTGGATGACTTCCCAAAGGATACTATTATGCATTTCTTGGCATTTAGTTTTAGTCCATGGCTCTGACACCAGTTATTTGTCTGTGTTAGCCCTTCCTGGAGACCATTTATGCCAGTATGGAATACAATGACAGCTCCTAATTTGCAATCATTAAGTAAATGCCAAAAAGGAGTGGTCCGAGGACTGATCCCTGAGGGACTCCACTTGTGACTAGCCTCTTTGTAGAGGTGGGTTCCCCAATTTTAATATCTTGGGTCCAGTCTGTGAGCCAGCTGGATATCCACCGGGTGACATACGGGTTTGTACCTAACTGCTTGAATTTGTCAACAATGCCCAAGTGGGGTATTATGTCAAATGACTTGGCCAGCTCAAGGTAAGCAGTGTGAACCATTTTGTCCTCATCCATTGCTTTGGTGACCTTCTCAAAGAAGTCCACCAGGGTGAGTACGCATGACCTGCCCTTGATTAAACCAAACTAGGTTGGGTCCAGTGTCTGTCCGTTTACTATATCATTACTGATCATCTCCATGATAATTCTTTTCATGGTTTTAGATATAAGACTAGTGAGACTTATGGATCTGTAGTTTCCAGGGTCTGTAGATGGCCCAAGTTTGTGCAGCGGGATGACTGTTGCTGTTCTCCATTCATGAGGCATGAAGCCTCTTTGGAGGCTACAGTTAAATAGCAATTCCAGAGGCCCAATAGGTCATGTTTCATGCTATTTAGAAGGCATCCTGAGATATTGTCTGGGCCCATTAATGCAATATTATTGGCCTTAGAGAGAGAGCATTAAAGACCTGTTTCCTAGTGACAGCAGGGGGAGTTATATTGATGTTTTTTCCCGATGGAGGGTTAAAAGAGAGAGAGGGTAAAGTTGGAACTGAATTTGTTGGCCAGTAGGTTTGTTATATCTTCCAGCTCAGTATAGGTGGCTTCTTTACAATGAGCTCTGCACACAATTGTGTATTGATTTTGACGTTATGGACACGGCTAAAGAATGCCTTGTCCTTAGCCTGAGAGGCCAAATGTTCCTCAAATTTGGCTTTGGTAGACTTTATTTGTCCTCTGTGTTGTTTGTTTAGTTTGATGAGAGTGCTTTTATCCTGCTGGGTGCTGCACCTTCTAATTTTTGCCATGATTTTCTTCCCTGTGTTATACAGCCTATTGATTTTGTGATTCCACTAGAGTGTCTTGTTTTTTGAGTTAGTTCTGTACTTCTTTCTGGTGGGTACAGCTGTCTCTATGCAGTTATTAATATGCTTGTATAGGGTTTCTGTGATCAGTTTTGCATAGGCAGCAGTGTTCTCAGTGTTTATGGGGGCTTCATATTTCACCAGATTATCACTTGATATAAGGAAGTTAGCCTTAGAATAGTTCCTGAATATTCTAGGGTTAACTGGTGTTCAAGTTTTATTTTCACTTCAAAGGAGACCATCTTGTGGTCTTACCTTACCAGAAAAGACATTACAGTAGGGGGTGTGCAGCACTCTCCCATATTAGTGTGGACCAGATTCAGTATTGCTGCACCCCGGTTGGTGTACTGATAATCTGGTCCAGGGAGTTTGCGTTTACAAAATCAGGAATCTCTGTGCCTGTATGTTTGGTGTCATATAGGATTCCCAGTTAATAGTGAGGTATATTAAAGTTGCCCACGAATATGGCATTTGGTAAGATTATGAGTGTTTCCAATAAGTTTAAATACATGGCATGGGTTTCCTGGGTCAAAGAGGGGAACCTATAGCTTCCAAAGAAGTGGTATTTAATTTGGCTATGGTAATTTGAACATAGAGTAGCTCAAGTGCATTGCTCTGTTTGACCGACTTTAAGGTATATTTATTTTTGACATAAATCAAGACACCTCCACATTTGGTCTCTGTCTGTGTAGTAAATGGTCTAAATGTGTGGAAGGCATTATAACTTTGAACTGTCAGTGTGTTCTCTGCGGCTTTAAACCATGTCTCATTGACTGCTCAGATGTCAGGTTCTAGGGAATGGAGTTTTTTGTTTGGACTCCTAGTACTGAGCAGTAATACCTTTAGATTTTATTGGTTTTGATTTGTTATATTGGGAGTACTTTCAGTTTGGCATTGCATAAAAAAGACACTATGGGGGAAGATAATGTTTTAGCTAATATTCAAAAGGCTACAGGGGAGAGGTGCAGACCATCCCAGGCAAAGCAGCGTGGTCCGTTGACCATCTCCTTCCATGCTGACAAATATTATACCCCCCTTAGAATGGCACCAAAAACAAAGTCAGTTATTAAAGTCATTCATCCTTTGTTCATATTGTAACATAATTCCAGGAGAAGGTAAAATGCTGTTCAATGCTACGCTTTTACCAACCTGAGACATATAATCCAAAAGCTCCATGATGCCTCTCTTCATATAGTCCAGGGAGGTGCATCTCAGGTTATTTACACCCACATGGAGTATGACTGAGTTATACTGGCACTTGTGGTCCAATGACCTGAGTGCATGCATGATGTGGTGGATCCTAGCCCCTGATAAGCAACTGACTGTGGATTTCTCCTTACTCAGCCTAGTGAGAGGGACATCACTGTGTCTCATGATGGAGTCTCCAATGACCAGATTGTTGGATTGTGTGGTGGCTTGCCTTATGGACTTAGAAGTAGAGGCTCTATTAGATGTGACTGTACGTGTTGAGGTGGGTGTTTTGAAAGAGTGCATTCAGGGCTGCTGTGGGTATTTGTTATGTGAACTTCATCTAGGAGGTCTTTGGGATTTAGGAAGGTTACATTTACGTGCCTCCGCATATGTGGGCATATATGTCTGTTTTGACCTGTATGTGATTGGTGCAGTGTGTGTACTACTGACAACCTTATTGCCATTAAGAGTAGTTTATGTGAGAGCTTTGCTTCCAGTGACATTGCGTAAATACATCTCTCACATACCATATCAGTTTGTTTGAGAATTAACTAGTTGTCAGTAAACATGAGGGAATTTCTGCCTTGCCTCAGGATGCCCATATCCACCAAGCTGGTAACAGAGATAGTGGGAGTGTTGATATCCATGGCAACAGACACTTTTTATTGATTAGGCAGTTGGACTGAGACTATAAAGCAATGTCAGAAGTATGCAGTTTGCAACACTGGGGACAGTTCTTGTCAGCGCAAACTAGTTTTCCTGTTTGCAACTAGGTATTGGTGAAATTTCAATTGTGCTTTTACAGGAAAAATGTCACTCAAGGTGTTTGTGTCTGTACAGAGCACTACCAAACATTTGAGAGGAAACTAATAAGTGGACCCTGAAAATTCAAGGATGAAGTATTTAGACAGATATTCTAAAGTTAGAAGCAAATCAAGCAGTGGTTACTGAAAACAAAGACTTAGCCTGTCGTGAATGATGAAAACGGGGAGACATGCGAATGTGCTGATCTCGCCACAGCTTAACTCTGCTGGGATAAAATGTGCCTAACCAGAAACAATTAGGAATCAATGTACTCTGCTCCTTCTCTCACCAGAAGCAAAATATAAGCACAAATTCCAGACTGTCACATATGAAGCAGTTATTAGGCTTTCCAGTGATCAGCAGTCTCCGGGAAATAATGTTCCTGTGCGTCCTCTGTCACTAGGGGAAAACAGAAGCACTAATCCCAAGATGACTACTGAGAGGCAGACTGTGGGCACTCCAGTAATTTGTGGTCTTGCAATAGATGTTGCAGATTTTAAAGATAAGATTGAAAAAGATGGTTAACATCCTAAGCACTGAAGTTTGCACTAAGCAGTTAGATATGAAAGAGGGGGTAGCTTAATCTTTAGCTGTCTACGTGGAGAGCCACTACTTTTAAAAGAGAAAGATAGATTGAAAGGGGGTGGGCACTTTGTATTCTGGTTCTATGGAATACAGTGGGATGGCAAATAAATGTAAATAGTTGAAGGGGAATGATTTCACAAAATGATAATTTTGTGTTTACTCACAACAACCAATGAAAGGGGAGAGGGAAGGAGATATGTGATCAAATTAATGTAAGGAGCAGGCAACTAGAAATACTGTTGAGTTTAAGAACAGAACAACACCAGGGTAGGAGAGGCGCAGCTGTGGTCTCTTTCCTAGTTTTAATATGCAAGTAAAAGCAGAATACAAGTAATGCACAATGTAAAGAAAACAGATCACAACATGCAAAATAGAAGAAGGCAATAAAGTAATATAAAATACAAGAAAGGAAAAGCAAACTAACCTTTCTCTCACAGCAATTGTAGCAGAGTCTGGATGAGCATTTCCAGTAAAGTTTTGAAATGTTTTTTGTGCCCCTTAAATAGAAGATTTAGTTCCAAGCTCCACCTTCAGTTCACAGATAGTTAACCTTAACTGACATGTTCTATCTTCTGTGTGTCTCCTTAACTGACTTGTTTTAATTTCTGTGAGACTCACAAGAAAAACAGCTGCGTTCTCTTTTCCTAGTCTTAATATGCAATTAAAGGCAGAATACAAGTAAAACACAGTGTAAAGAAAGCAAATCACAGCATACAAAATAGAAGAAGATAATAAAGTAATACAAAACACAAGAAAGCAAAAGCAAACTAACCTTAACCTCACAGGAAGTTGTAGCAGAGCCTGGGTAAACTTTTCCACTAAAGCTTTGAAATGTTTTGATTTTGTCTCTTAAATAGAAGGTTTAGCTCCCAGCTCCGGTCTCACTTCACAGATAATTAACCTTAATTGACCTGTTCTTATCTTTAATCACATATGGAAACCTGACTGATAAGAACTCTGTTTTAGTCAGCAAAGTTTAATTAGTAGAATGCTTTATCATATACATACCTTTCCAGACGTGAGACAAAATCAGTAGAAGTGCAGTTTAAAAACTGAAAAAAGTGTGATAATATGGCCAAAATATTCAACATATGAGGAAGGAAAGCAAAGAAAATCAGAAGAAAGCAAGTAGAGTTTATTAATCATAGAAGGTGTACTACACAGTCTGACCTGAAAAGATAATGTAAGACTTAGAAAAATATAGGTTATTAAAAATCAATAAAAGCTAATTAAATTAAGAATGTTTGAAATATACAGTCATATATGCCATCAATACATTTTGACATATTGTCAATGTGGTTTATATTATATTCAGTTATGGGTACTAGCATATGAACAGAGAACATAACTGTCTGTAGCCACAGCTGCAGTCATTGAAAGCCAGATAATAATCATAGCTCTCAGCTGTCCAGAGTGTTGCACAATGTCCAGGTTTTTGCCACTTACTTATGGTCTTTTCCTAATAAAATTTGCAATTTTATGGCAAATCACTGGAATGATCAAGGACTGAAGTAACTAAATAAGGACATACATTGAAGTTTCAGACTTAATATCTGTCAGAAAATGCACATCAGCACAAATCTTATTATAATGAATTGCATTAAAATGGAGAGGCTGGGTATTCCTTTCTACTAATCTCTAAGATATTTCAACAAACATCAGATAGGGTTGCCAACAGTCAAAGTATTTTCCTGGTAGTTAGAAATGTGGGGTCTCTGTCAGGATGTCCAGTTTTGGTATATGTATACCAGGCATTCTGAATCATTCTATGTTTGCATGTATTTCTTAAGTTCATTTTTTTATATTATAAATTATTTTGCCTAGATTTCATTTATGTTCTGTTGTTAGAACAGTTGTTTATTTGAACCAGCATTGTGACACAGATGCATAAAGCACTGACTATGTTTCAGACAACATACACACACACAAACGCGCGCACACACACACACACACACACACACACACACACACACACACACACACACACACACACACACACACATACTCATTTGCCACCTGACTCAGGCACTGAGGACTCATCCTGACTCTCACTCTCTCTCTTCTTTAACCTTCATCCATCCCTTTAGAAGTCCACATTATCTCAATGATATGCTGTTTACAAAATGCCATGTACACATTGTACATTTCACTGTTTACATACTCTGTCTTGAAAATGTACTCTTCCTATACCTTTCAATCACTGTAACTCTTTACTGTTTTGTATATCCCAGGCTAAGACTGAAATTGGTCAAATGACATCAGTAGTATACCCAAGATAACAAATTCAAATAAATAAATAAATTGGTCAGGGAACTTGGGAATGTGTGGCTGATAGCACCTTGTCCATCCTTGCTGGCATGATGGTCCACTAAGATATAGAAACCGCCAAAGCGAGGGCATTGCAAATGCTCAGCAGAAGGACCACAATGTGTGTACTCACTGAATAGTTTACAATATAGCTAGAGTTAAACATGCATAAAAGCATGCATATATAATGCAGAGCATTGAGATCACTTTCTCTTCTGCTGTGGAGGTATGGTGGGATAGGGCATAAGTATAACCATGATGGCTACCTGAATGCAGTAGCCATCTATAACCCACAGGGAAGGATGGATGGATAAATGAATAGGACAGCTAATGGTTAGCAGATATGAAGGGGAAAATGACACATTAATAATAATGATCTTGTATTTGTTTTAGTGTTCATCCTGAAGGTAAGGAAGTGTTACTATTACTTAATAATTAGGCTAATCAATTATTCCTCTTTATGTCTGTGCCTCAGTAGAATTGTGTAAAGTCATAAAACTCTAAGCCTTTCTTTTATATTAGCAATATAAAGAGTAGTCTTCTACTTCTATGTTCTGTCACCTGTAATAGAAATTCATGCATCCGTGCACATTTTTAAAACAGCTTTATTAAATTACCACTTAAGGCACAGGCAAGCATACAGTAATAGAAAAGAAAACAATAATACATTATGCATCACATATGTTTCTTTCTTTATAACTATCATCAACCCAACATTATATAAATCATAATGCATATTTTGAATAAAAACTAATACTGTGGACATGAGCAAGAACTGGGTTCAGAAAAATATAAGCTACATGTTCCTGAAAATGATATATGTATTCCTGTTAATCTTCTCATCCTTCTCACCACACTGTGAATGCTTGAGTCTTCTGAACTTATCTGTTACAGTAGTTTAGCAGATATAGTGATAATATAAAACAGTAAAAGGCTTTTAAAACTACATGTGTGGCATGATGCCAGGGAATCTTCTTGGGCTAGGCTTATATAGAGACCAGGGCCGTTAGCCTGGTACACACCTATAAACCTATGAAATTCTCCTTCCTCCTCCTATATTTATGTTATGAAGCCCATGAATGAGGTATTATTTCTCATTATTACTTGCATGACCATCTAACATTGGTAAAAAAAGCCTGTTATTTGACTCCCCAGAAAGGAAGGGAGTCAACATTCTGAAAGTGCACAGTTCCAAAAAAACAGAATGCGCACTGGGCAGAGAGTGTTAGGTAAGAGTAAGATTTTGGTAAGAAGGATGTCTGACTTGGCCAGGTTCATTTACAGTATAAAGTACAAGAAGAAAAAGAAACAATAAACAGAAAACTATTTAATTTTGATAATAGAAAGATAGCAGAGACTTGATTCATATTTTTAAATCATAATAAATCTCAATATTCCTTAAATGTTCCCCAATCCTATTTTTCAATTTGCACTCGGTTTTGCCCACATAGAAACAGGGGCAATTAGAGCAAAGTGCACAATAAACCACACTTTCTGTTAAACAAGAGAATTTTTCCTTAAACCAAATTTTCACCCCATTTATTTCTACAAAATCAGTTTCCAAGATATTCTTACAAAACCTGCACAGCCCACATTTGTGCATATTTGTTGTTTGTTTGGCTTTCGGCTTTTCCCGGTTAGGGGTCACCACAGCGGAACTCCGGTCCGCTAATGATTGGCAGTTGCTTTTTATGGTGTCAAGTTGCCAGCCTGATGCCCAACCTTCAACGAAGGCACGCCCATTCAACTCATGTCTTTCGAACGCCCACTCGACCACGGGGAGGACATGCAGACTCCACACAGAAGGCATTCCCAACCCAAGCCGAGAATCAAAATGGGAGAACCTCTTGCTGTGAGGCAACAACGCTACTGCTGCACCACTGTGGCTGTCCCTTATATTGTTTGTGCTTGTTATGTTCAAGTAAATTCTTTAGACAATGTCCTTTTCTGTATACACAAATCGGTGCATGTCCTAAAATATCTCTCATTTCTTTATCACTATTGATTAAATTCCAATTTTTACTTAAAATATTTTTTATCATAGGTGCATCCCTATTATTTGTTGTTAAAAACTGCTTTGATAAGATGTCATATGACTAGGAATATTAATTTCCATAGTGTTTAAAACAACATTCTCCTGTGTGAGTGGTTCACAATCTATTACATTCACAATTTGTTTTTCCTCCATACCCCTAGTGTTCAAAATTGATAAAAAATTACCATTATTTGTTTTTATTTTTACTTCCTCCATAATTTGATCCATTGATTTACCAGGATATCCACATTTAATGAACATCTGTTTAAGTAAGTCACATTCCTCAATGAAAGTCTCCCATACAGTAGTCATCCGGACTGGCCGAACAAACTGTCTCTTAACCACTGCCCGTTTTTGTTGGAAAGGATGACAACTATTAAAATGGAGAATACTATTAGAGTATGTGTCCTTACGATAGATTTTAGCCAGGAACCTTTTATTAACTTCATCTATTGTTAATAAAATATCCAAATAAGGGATTGCCTTTTCTTCTATAGTGTGAGTAAATTTCAAAAAGTTTGTTGTATTATTAATGAATTCCAGAAAAGGTGCAATCAGCTCCCTTGGTCCTTCCCATAAAATAAATATGTCATCCAAATAATGCATGTAGGTTTTACATAATGGGAGAAATTGGGATTGTTTAAGATATCGTTTCTCCCATTCTAACATGATGATGTTGGCATAAAGACCCCCACAAGAGGAGCCCATTGCCACCCCTTCATTTTGAAGGAAATATTCTCCTTCAAACAAAATAAAGTTGTTCCTTAGTATTAATTCAAGAATCTGTTCATATAGGTTAACTTTATCCTGTGCTATGTGCTTAGACTGCAGGTATTCACAAAACCATTGTATGCCAAGCTCATGCGGTAACACTATAGAGATTAACTACATCAATTGTAATAAGTAAATATTTATTCTTATATTCAATTGTGTTAATCTTTCTTAGGAAATCCCACGAATCAATGCATATATTAGGCTCATCCTAAAACTCTTTATCCAGATATTTAGCCATAGGACAAGTTATGGAGCCCCTGGCATCAACAATTGGCCTCATTGGTGGTTGATTAGCATCTTTATGAATTTTAGGGGTCCCAAAAATGACTGAAATAGATAGATACTCAACTGAAAGATAATGCAGCTCATTAATAGAAATTAGTCCATCAATAAACATGTCCTGTATGAACCCTTTTATTCTTCTATAAGCTCCATTCATTTCATTCAAGGAGTTTTTAATATATGTGTCAGTGTTTAGTATCTCTAGCATCTTGTTATTATAATCCACTAGATTTATAATAACTACCCCCCCAATCTGGCTTGATAATTCTAACTTCTTTATTATAAATCAAGAAATCAAGCTCAAACTCCTCATCCTGGTTTAAATTCCTGTGAATTCTGTTGTTAAACATCTTTCTATTAGAGTTTTTACTAAATTCACGTAAGTCAAGTTCACAGACTCTTTCAAATATTGTCAAAGTAGGATGTATGGGTGGGTTATATGTGCTAGAGATTTTAAAGGAGTCCCTTATTGGTTCAAGTTTATTAAACATGATATTTAGGTTCAGTTTCCTAATGTACTGCTTTAAATCCATTAGAGTATGAACTAAGTTAATGGAATGGTCAGGTACAAATGTAAATCCTTTAGCTAAAAGATCACATATAGTCACAGTTAAAGTTAAATCTGAAAAATTATAAACTTTAAAGTCATTTTCAGAGTTAAAATTCACTCTCAAGGATGGTAACAAATAACAATTCCTTGTAGGATTTATGTCCAAGTTTCCAAAATCATAAATTACTGTCTCTGTCTCCCTCTCCAGGCATTCCTATTGGTCCCCCTGTTGTTCATTCTACCCCTCCCTGATTGATAAGGGTTGAAATGGCCTCTCCCTTGTTGTTGTTGGGTTCTTTGCTGGTTCATAATCCGCTCTGAATGCCTGAGGGGTGGGTATTGTTCCTCGTCTATAAAATCTTCATCATATGTGTCCAGGTCAATAGCAACATTGTCCTTGTAGTTGGCATTAGCATGAGGCTCAGTCCCTCTCCTATTATGTTGCCATTCCTGTGACAGTGGGGGTTGGGGGTAAGCTAGATTACTAGCATAGTCTTTTTCATCCCTGGCTAACTTCTTAATCTTTTGATTTTTAATAATCAACATCTGTTCATCAATGGTACGGAAGATACGGCAATAGTCAAATTTACTATTAGAAAAAGCAGTATTCTGTACAATTAATTTATCCAGTGATGTAACTTCTATATTCAATGCTTCAATCATTTTATCATTATGATTAATTACCTATCAAAAAGTTCTAATAGGTCTTTATGGAATCCAAGCCTGCTACTAACCTTGTGGGATAGCGCCACATACGCAGGCCCTTTGGTACAGTGCTTTGGTTCAAGCATTCTTTAAAAAACAAATTATCCATCTGGAGTTTCTTTATTTTAAGTAAACAGAGATCCAACTCATTTAATTGATCATTAAAAGTAGTGTTATTGGACCGAACATTTCTTAATAAGCCACAGTCATTTCTAAGCCATTCTGTGTCATAGGTGTATTTAAAGTATAAACATTTGTCTCAGTAACAGTTTTAGTATATTCAGTTACCTCATTTTGTCTTATATCCGGTCATAGAGAGGGTATTGAAGCAGTAAATGCTGCCAAATGTCCTTCCTTTGGGCATGGTTACTTTAAATTTTTAACATTAACTATTAGCAGGAAATGAAGTCATTGCTAACATTTATTTAAAGCCTGATACTGCCTGCGACATTTTATCTGATGAAGTCTCTTTTTAATTTTAACTGAGACAAAAGTGCTTATCTTTTTTTAAAAATAAAGTTTATTGCGGTTTTCAAGATGAAGTGAATGTGTCGTGCCTGCTCTGCACTTGCTAACAGTTGGATTTATGTAATCAGTTTCCGTGTCTTGCAATACTGAAAGTCTAATATCTGCAAGATAAACATAACATATTAAAAATTTAGAAAAAATATCAACACATCTTACAGGAAGTAAAAAAAGACAGAGTTTATAGTCATTTAGAAAAAAAAACAATTATGGCAACAGAACAAAAAGGTAATGAAAGAAAGTCATATGTAAAAAAATGTTTCATGATTATCAAATAAAATAAAAAGCAGTGCATAGCAAGATTATACATCCCTCATTCTGAAGGATGTATGGGCCACATCGAAACGAGCTACAGATGAACAGTTGTGGGATTGTGTTCATATTTGCTGACCTCATCAGAGTTAAACATAGTGAAAGTTCTAAAGCATGAAGACAAGAAGCCTGAAATTAAATCTTTTATTAGTTTTGCAGAAGCATTTCAGAACAAAGCAGGAATGGAAATCATATCAGAAGTAGACAAAAATTAGACAGCAATTGAGAGTGTAAAAAAACTTAAGAACGAAGGAAAAAATATAAAGAAAAGTATCACGTGAGAAAGAAAAAAATTGGAAAGTCCACAAATATAGTGGCAAGTATGGAAATCTTCTGGAACAACTTCATGTTGACCAAGATTTGACTCAGGAAGGGCTAAGGAGAGGTAAAATGAACCAAAAGATGAAAGCCTAATGATGGCAGCCCAAGATAGTGGACAGCATGTGCATTGGTTTCCAAAGTCTATAAAACAAGTGGAAGACACACTCAAATATACATTCTATAAAACAGAACTGGAAACAGCTGCACATCTCATTGTTGGTTATGATACATCATGGCTGAGGGTCTGTAAACTGGAAGGCACAATTATGTGGCAAGACTGTTGCACTGGGGATTGTGCAAACATCGCAATATAGAAGTATCCAAGAAGCATTGTAAATATGAACCACAAAATATCATACAGAAAAATATGACATTTATATCATATGGGATCACCCATTACCAACAATTCAAAAAATAGATGCAAAACAAAACAGATACAGTAGTCCATGAAAAAAGACAATAGTAGCATTAATAACTGAAATTATCACACCCAGTGATTACAGTGTTTTATTACAGAGAAACACAAAGTCATAAAATACCAGGATGTGCAAGCGGAACTAAGAACATTCTGGAAGAAAAATAACCACATAGTAGTAGTATTAGGACCAACAGGACTAATAATAAAGAATTTACAATCTCACTTAAATATGCTACCAATACATGTAACCTCATATAAATTACAGAAAGATGCAATGCTGAGGACATTCTAGGAGCTGAGAAGAGCACTCTTGGCTAACATTTAAGACTGAAACAATACTAATTTAATGAACTCTAATTGAGCTCTGACTTAGGAATGAGGTCTATTGCCATTGTGGTATTAGAAACTCGAAACACTTGGAAATATTATACTGAAGAGAAAGATTCCATTAGTCAGGCAATGGAGAGCAGTTTACAAGGCATAAAATATATTACTGAAATATGTTAAGTATTATGGTATGAATTCCTATATGTCTGGAAGAATAATATAATCTATAAATTAAATCACTGAAATATATTAAGTACTATTCAGTCCTATATTTCTAGATGAATAATCTTGAATTCAAAGAATTAGCTCATGTGAAGAACAGTCTGGCATTTTCCTTTTAACTGACCCTGATTTTGCCTTAAAATTTTGCCTTATTATTCATAATATTGTTGCACAGTATATGAACTTATGTATGTTATGCAGCCTATAATAATGGAACACAGTATATCTTTGGCCACAGAATAATACTCCACTGACATAAACAAAAACTGGACAAAATGGACTCGTGAAAATATAAGTTACAATACAGTAGTTTTATTTTTCTAGTAAATCACTAAGGAAGGCCAGAAATTAAAGGTTAATTCTTCTTATTGCTCACAAAATGCTTGCTGATGCACAACATGTTGCTATAGTAATGTTATAAGTGAATAAATATAATATTTAAAAATTGTACCTGATTTTGTGCGTTTCTTTCCCCCATCATACTTTTTGGTTTGCTCCCTGGTTCTTGAATAAAAAAGTTGAGAGCTATAGTTTATAAAACATAAATCCAGATCAGAGAAAATATGTATTAACTAAAGCAGTTTCATCCAAATACATAAAGGACTTCATCAGAGTTTGTAAGTGCATCCTTATTTTGTTACTGAGATAGTTTGATAAAGCATATTGTCTATTTTTTTTAAACTTAAATTAAGCTATAAGGGCTTTGAAGACAAATGCACTTAACCAAAATGTTATATTTATATATATATATATATATATATATATATATATATATATATATATATATATATATGTGTGTGTGTGTGTGTGTGTGTGTGTGTGTGTGCGTGTGTGTGTATTGCATATAACTTTTTTATTTCACAGTTTAATTCTGTTAATGTACCATATGTCTTGCTTTTCTTTCATAGTTACTCATCATGCTATGGGTAAATAAAAAAAAAACAATAAATATGATTTCTAATGCAGCAGTTAAACAAATATATAGACATACTACACATAAAGAAAGTCATTTCATAGGAGTCTTATTTAATAGAGTAAAAAGTGCATTTTCTTCATGTGGACATTGATAATCTAACAACATCCCAAACCAGTAAGGAAAATGGTGTTTACTGATAAGCGTATATAGGCACAGAAGGGGAGTAGAAAGAACATACAGTAAAACTGTTATGCACCTGACTAGCAAAATGTATTTGACTGAAACTATAGATATATTATAACATCTCTGAACTGAGCAAGATATACCCAGAAACTAATAACCCCTGCCTTATGTGTAAGGGCTCCAATACAGAATTAAACATTTAATAGACTTCTGTATAAGGACTAAGATTTATTAAGATTAGGCGATATATCTTTTTGGGTTCAATGGCTTTTCACTCCTTGGCATGGCCCTGGAAATATTTTCTGTCATAATAGTTAAGATTACAATATATTTTATGTGCTCAGTTCCTGTCATATACTGAAAGGATTACATTGATTTTTATTTGTACTGACTCAATGATTATCTAGAAGGTGCATTTGTGCATTAAAAACAGCTGTTTTAATTAGTTTAAGGTGACACAAACAAAATGGTAATTATCAAACAATGACTATTAGTCAATGTCAATGGTACAACAGGTAGCACACTTGCCTTTGATGCAGAAGTCTATGGGTTCTATTCCCGCACCATGTAGATTAATTGCTGACACTGTACTGCAGCATAAGGGGTCCTGCACTCCTGAGTATGTAATCCTTCAGATAAGACATGCAACGGAGACCCCATCTGCTTGAGTTGGTGGTAGCTCAAATGGATATAAAAGTGGTGACCTAGGGGGTCAAGGAAGGAATAGCAAAAGGTTAGGGTTTTTTAGGATTTAAGATAAACTAATTGTCAGAGGGTCACTTTTCAATGGACAGGAATGAGTCTTGGGTGTGTGTGTGAAGCAGAGAGATATCACTGGAGATGGAGATTAATGTAGAATCATCAGTCTATTGAATAAGGGTGGACTGTTTGCAAGAGGTATGGAGGTCATTGATGAAGATATTAAACAGAAGAGGGCATAGGATGGAACCCTGTTGGACTCCAGTTTTGACGGGTAGAAAGGGGAAGCAGGCACTGAGCCATCTGACAGATTATTGTCTTTTGGAATGATAACTAGAGAACCAATCAAGTGAGGGGCCAAAGAGATTAAGATGAGATAGTTTGGTTAGAAGTAGAGAGTGTGAAACAGTTTCAAAGGCTTTGGAGGCATGGGTTACATAACTAGTTATGCATTAGTTGTGAATGTGACAGTATGTGAAATAAATTACAGAATGAAGGAGGCAGGATATATAACTCCTGAAGTATTAAGAATCACAGTTCTGTAAACATGTGCAGATGACATTATAATACCTGCAAAAAAACTAAATTTGAATAAAAAAGTAATAATTTGCACAAATGACTATCTAGAGGTGATAGGGATGCATTTAAATAATGAGAAAAGTAAAGGTTTAGGTGATGTAGTAATGACAGGGGCTACATATTTTGCAACAAATGAAATTTGGTACTAAAGATGTAAGTAGAATTCAATGAGAAAAAAATAAGAAATAAAACAAACCCTGTCTTTTCTGCAGAACAGATAGACTATTATTCAGAAAAAAGGCTTATTTGATAAATTCAGTACTGATGGGAAAACAACATACTTAGCGAGTATATTTATGTTGCCAACAGTATTTAAAAAGGAATTATTGCAGATATTTTTTATTTAAATGGAGTTCTAGATTAAACCTGGTAAAACAAGAAATTTTGTGTGTAAATAAAGAAGGATCTTTAGGGTTACTTAACCCAGTGGTATATGCTGTTTCATTAGATTTGTACAAAGTGTTAAAATGGATAAAGTAAAAAGATGAGAGATTAGTAGCAAAATTGTATAATATAAGCATGGTAATTGTTGCAGTATGGTAAAGAGTAAATGAGAAAAGGAGTGTATAAATAAAAAAATAAAATGTTTTCAAGAAAAAATATTTTGTGGAAAATAAAAAATGTTATAGAAAAAAATAGAAAAGTATGATATAAGAACATAATGATAAAACATTACAATGTAAAACCATGGGAAAATCAAACAGAGGAAAACATTAAAGCTGTAAAAATAAAAATCAAATGATGTAATCAGAAAGTAGAATGACAAGTTTTTTTGTGGAGAATGATAATAGATACATTTAAGCAAAAGGAAATATGGGAGTAGCAGGATCTTTTCTATCTAGGTCTACTATATAGAAATAAGAAATGTCTTACTCCAGACACTAAACTCTTCCTGGCTCAAGCACTTCTCCTTCCCTCCATTCTTTATGCAGACCCAATCTTTACTAACATCCAAACCACACAATTATCTAAACTAGAACAAACATGCACACAAAATAGTTAGGTTTGTTACTAACTTTCCATATAACTGTCACTGCTGCCTTGCTCTCAGCAAACTGCAATAGCTTGAATTCCCCCAATAGCTCCAACTATCACAATTTCAAATCAGACATTCCTGCCCCTCTTTCTACTCCTTTGTATCCTATTACTCCCCAACCCGTCCCCTCTGTACTGCTAACCATCAGCTACTTGATATCTATCAATCCAAGAAAAACACTGGAAAACTACAATACAAATAGACTATAGCCCAAGCTTGGAATAAACTCCCCTTTTTCATAAAATCCATTTCCCACCCCAAACACTTCAAAAATTAGCTAAAACAACTCTTACTCAACACAAGGTCATGCCCCTGTCATGACCCTACCTAATCCTCCACACTCCCTTTTTTCTTTTTAGTACTCTGCACACAAATATTTAAATCCTCTACTGTCTGTTATCTAAACATACTGGTTACTAAATTCCAATCTCACTAGCTAGGCTATCCCATCCTATGTAAATATGTATATATTAACTCCTCTGTAATATTCAAGCATTACTTCATTATTTTTCTGTTAACATATTTTGTAAACTAACGTTGTTTCTTTCTTACTTTCACTATTGTCTCCTATTTCAAATTGTATTAGCCACTACAGGTTTTTAACCATTTTTTCATTTTTTTTCTATATCTATTAATATTGATTTATACCTGTTACTACTAATTATCTCTACAACTCTGGAGCTTTTCTCCTTTGTCTCCACTGAAAATGGGATCCTGACTCAGTTGGACCAACCTGGTTAACAAATGTCAAATAAATAAATAAAATAAAGCAAAGAGTATACAACTCATTGGACATATCTGTTTTAACCACTCTTCATATGCACCTCCAGGCATAACCATCCATTTACAAGTATTTTACTTTATTATTACAATAAGTTGGCATACACAACAACATCATTTCCTAACTTTCTCACTTATATTATATTACTTCATTATTACCCATATGATTCTATGTCCTGTTGTATCACATGCCTTATTAAGGTTTCCTATCATGACTTTCACTTCTTCTTTTCTATTCTTAATATTGTCCAGAATTTCTGTATCATTAATAATTCTTGACAACCCTTCCTCTTTATACTATATATGCTATTTTCCATAATATTTTCTATTTTAGTTTCAAATCACTTTTGTATTATTTTCATAAAGATCTTATAATCATCATTATTCAATGTTATTGTTCTCCATTTTAATTGCCTTCTATCTTCCTTCTTCCATATGAATTTAAGTATTCCACTACATAATTCTTTATACAGAAAACCTTCATTTAATCATTCATTCAACATATTTAAAAAATATTCCTTTTTTGCCAGTCCTTTAAATTTTTATACATTTCATCTCTCCTGCAGCAAAATATATATTTACTTGCCTAATACTTTATCTAGCTCATTTAAAGAAATCTCTTTTTCCAGTTCTTTATTCTAGTTTTCCTTTAACTTTCCATGTTTTTCACTGCCTTCTTTTTTCTTTAAACATTTCTTCCACATCTTGTACTACATTATTCATAATATTTTCCTGAGTTATTTCTATTACTCCTTCTACATTTTTTTATTTCTCTTATTACACTACCATCTTCCTTTACTAATCTGCTTAAGTAGCTCAAAACTTCTTCTCTTTTTCCTTGTGAAAATATATTTGCTTATATAACAATGCTTGTATTTTTTCTTGATTTCCTTCATACAATTCTTTTTCTTTGTCAAAGTACTTTTTCTCATTATGTTCTAAATCATCCAATGCATCATTATATATTTTTTTATATTTTTCTACTTTTCTCACATCATATTGCCACTGTAAATAAATTTTTAAATTTTTCCTTAAACATCATACACCATTCAGACCAGTTTTTATAAAATGTTGTCATAGTAATATGATCTTTCCATAACTGTATTACTAATCTCTTTCCTTCTTCATTCCATATGTTCTCACTTATCATTTTTATTCCTTTGCCTATTTTATATATTTCTTGTTTTCATTCATCTCTGGCCACATTGCAAGAAGATCAGAAAATCTTGTTTCAACTACCTTTCCTTCTCCTATAACTAAACCTTCTGATACTATAAAATAATCTAATTTAGTTCTATACATACCCCTTTTGTAAGTCCATGAATTTTTGTTCCGACGTTTTAACTTACCACATCTTATAATGTCTAGCATTTTTCTTATATAATTTCCTTTCTTTTTTTACACTTGCCTCTTAAATCACAATTCAAGTCTCCTGTAATGTTCATATTTATTACTACACAGTCTAAAATCTGATGAAATAAGCTTTCCCTTTCTTTACAATTAGTATAAACATGTAATGTTATAATTATATATACATGTTCTTTCCATTTTAAATCTACAATAGTTAACCTTGCCATTTTTGTTAAAGTTATATCTAATACCTTTACTGTATTTTTACAGAATACAGCTATTCCAGGACATCTCTCATTTCCAAAATTCCATATTATCTTTCCATCACATAGTTTCTCTGTAATCTTTCATTTGTTAAAAGTATGACTTTTAATATAATTACATCTATATCACATGTATTACACCACTCCAAAATCCTTATTTTTCTTAATATATTCTTAATAATATTCACATTTACAGAAAGCACTCTAAAATGTTCATTGTCCCTTTTCCATAGATTCATGGTTTCATAAGTTCATAGCTAATTACTAGCCTACCTTTCTTAATATGCCATTCTAAGCCTATCCAATTTCCATCCCAAAAGTGAAAATCAAACACTGTACTTTGTCTCCATGAGTCAAACACCTTAACCATTATAACACCCTCCATTCATTAGCTGTACATTCTTTTTTCATCCAAATCCTTTCTTTTTTTTGTATTTATCCCTTTAAATTTTCTTTTTCTGTATTTTACCCTTTTACCAATTGAATTATTATTTTTTTTTATTTTACTACCTCTCAATTTATGTCTTCTTCATCATTTATTTCAGAACTTTCCTCTATGTTCTCATTATTTTTTCTCATTCAGTTTTTCTTGTGTTTTTATTACTTCTTAAGGTTCTTTTCTTTGTTCATTTTTTCTCTTTCATTTGCTTTTTCCTTACTTTTATGTTCATTTTTGGAATCCATCCATAAATATCCAATTTTCTTATATTTCTAACATTTCAATTCACATATTTTGCATGAAGTCCCATTTCTCCACAAATATAACATTTTCTTTTGTCACAGTTACTTATCAAATGCCCTTCTTTCCCACAAAAAAATGTGTTGGGTTGTCCCCAGTATTTTATAACACCCCTGTTCCCCTCCACACTTATTATGCTTGGTATATGTATAGTTTTTCTTTCTATTTTAACACAGTATTACAGTCCCAGCCCCCAGTCTGTAAAATCATTTTGTCATAAATGTTTGCAATGTCCAGTACTTTTTTTACATAAAGTTTGCAAATGTCCTTTCAAAGTCTCCTTTCAACCTCTGTTCAAAATTGCACATGAATTTTATTTTGTGTTTCCTTGTTAAATGCTTTTATCACATAAAGATTTTAAGAGTTGTAGTCTTTCTTTTTTTATATTCTCCAATAAAAATTTCCATTTAAAAAGCAGTCTTAAATATAATGTCACAAAATGTCTCTTTGTTATTAAGAATAAATGCCCTCACCTCAAGGGGTTTTACATCCAAAGGAGCTATTATTGTCCCACACTTCATAGCTGTCCATTTGTTTTTCTTCTTTATTTTGAATCATTACCACATACTTCCAGTTTCTATTTTGTTCTACTTTCTTTTCTGCTACACCACTTTTGCCTTTTTTTTACTTTCTCTAAATATGTTTTCTTTTCCATCTCACCACTATTCTCCAGGATTATCTCTGCATTCCCCTTTTGTATTTTGTCCATAATACCCCCCTCCCCCAAGAAACATCTCCTTCATTTTCTGGCTTAATCTGCACCATCATTTTTTATGTAAATCATCTCACAATCCCCACAACTGCAGGGCTGTAATTATACAGTCCATCATTTGCTGACTCATCTCCATCAAACAGATTTACTTGAAACATTTCCTCACAATCTTGCACACATTCCCTGGTCTCAATATTTGCTTTCCCTCCATTTCTTTCTCTACTCCGTCATCTCCTTCTCTCTCCATCTGCCTCCCTGTTTCTCTGGGCCACCTCTGTGCCTGGAATGGAAGCAGGGAATGCTCATCCAAAATATGTCCCACTCGCAACAATGACAAGTAGGGGAAGTTTCCTGATGCCCTGACCAAACTTTATCTAGTAGTACAAATACCACTTTGCATCTCCCCTGAAAGGAAGCTACTAGCCTAGTGGGAATAACCTGGTCCAGAAAGGATAAATAAATAAAAGTATGTTACTCAGAAGTGGTCAAGCATTGGCTTCAGAGGGCATATGGAAAAGAATATAACATAAGTAGAAGTACTGCATTTTAATAATGCGAATGAATGCATACATTCATCCTAATGGGATCAGGGGCATTATGTCTCAATTGTCCAGATTTTTGTAAAAATGTCCAGATTTTTTGCCTCATATTTTTGATGTATTCCTCATAAAATTAGTGGTCTTCTAGGAAATCATTGAGGATTGAAATTACTAAATAATGAAATACATCTGAGTTTCAGATTCCATGTCCTTCAGAAAATATAATGCAAAACCTGTGATTCTAGCTACTTTCTAAGTTTATAAGAGCAATAAAAAATAATTAAGGGCCTTTGATCCCCTATTATTTTTGGCTTTGTCCAGATTTCTTGTGCCAAGAGGTTGAGAGGTATGGGTGAGTAGAGAGGATAATGTGGGGAAGGATTCTTTTATGATATTACCTACAAATAATGGGGATGATTTACATGATTACATCTAATTTTTTCCCCGTTATCCCTTTGCATAAAAATAAAAAGATTTACACATACTAAATTCCAAAGCAAAAATGGAGTAAAATGGTGTTGTTGGTTTCCTCTGTACATATTAAGATTACTGCACCAGTAAGGTAAGAATGTGACAGTCACTCAAAAGTTTCTTGATTCAACATTTTAAGACAGTTACAAATGACAACTCATTATGTCTGGAAGGTTTAATTATTTTCATTTATGTGTTTTGATACACAGGATTATGAGCGGGTCACAGATCATAACCTGTTTATTATGTGTTTGAGACATGAATATCAAGAAATTCACCTTGAGAGTGAAACTGAAGATGTGAATCTTGGCATCCATGTCAGGAGCACATAATTAAAGGTTATGATCAGAGACCTGATCATAATTCTTTGTAGTGCATGGAGCTTTATCTGATCTGTGTACTACTAATTACAGAAGAGAAAAAAAAGCGCAAAGTGTTTGCCAGTTTTCAAAGCAATAAAGCACTTAGCGAGCACTGTGAGAAATATATAGTAGCACTTCACTGATTTGTCTTTTCTGGGGAAATCAAAACATAATCTCCATGCTCCATGCACTACAATAATGTCAGGCCAACTACATACAATTGAATATCGTTCAGCATGACTTAGGAATCTGGGAATACAAACAAACTCAAGACAGTGAAAGTTGTACAAATGAAAAACAAATCTGTGGAATGCAAGCTTGGTCACAGCTTGTCATTTTACCATTATGCTTAACTAGCAACAACTGACATATACAGCATGCAAGCAGACCTAACTGCTTAAAGTAGGATTTGATCCTGTGTTCTTGGCAACCATGCTGGTACTGTAACCACTAGACTATACAGATTATAGTTATTTGTAATACAGTACAATTAGTGCCCAAAGTTTCAACATATTGCATAAAATCAACAGTACATGAATTGTTTAAAATATCATGGAAAACTTCTGTCATACAGTTAGTTATATTACTGCTTGGCATAAGGCATACTCTTGTAAGCTTTACAGGATACAATACTGACAACAGGGGTACTCAAGAGCACTGTAACAAAAACTTACATATGCCAATGAACACTTATAAAAGAAGAGATCAATAAATCTGAAAAAATTGGATACAACAAGGCATGTATAGTGGAATGCTTTGCAAAGTGAATTTTTTGCAGTCTTGGGTACAGCTGAGACTGGAGTGGGTAACCATAAAAAGAGTGAAGTAAGGGTAGAAGCAAAACAATAGCTATGCATTTGAAAGGTGTCACTATTTTAGAAAGAGATCTGCTTGTATGATTACCAAAAGAGTTGTTTATACTTTGTCAAAATGTTGCAAATGGCATGTCCTGAGCACTGGCAAGTGTAGAGTTTTATTTCAGTTTGCTAGCATAGCAATGTCTCTTTAAAAATGGTTCACATAAGTTTTTGTGATGGCATACCTTTTTCTGGGTCTATATTTGATCAGCGAATGCTTAAAAAAGCGAACGCTGATTGATCGACCTTATGTAAGTGAAAGCTTACAATCTCGAACTGTCAGATCAGCGATTTTTTTCCTAGGGAAAAAAATTGCTGATCCAAATCGCATACACACAACACAAGCACACCAAACAAACAGAAATCCACACACATACACCTAAAATCTGACACCAGACCCTACACTAAACTATGCACACACCAATAACTATCCACTTACCTTAACCCAAACCCTAACCCTAAGGTTCATCACTATCGCACACTCACCTCACCCGCTCCCTAACCCTAACTCACCTAAACCCACCCTAATCCTCACATTCACACAATCGTGCACGTACCTAACCCGAGCCCTAACCCTAACTCACCTAACCCACCCTAACACTCACATCCACACAATCGCACACTTATCTGAATCCGACCCGTAACTTTCCACCACAGCACTGAAAATACCAAAGCAACAGAAATGGACAACCGAATTCTTTCCCTAGGAAAAAATTTGGGTTTCTGTTGCTTCGATATTTTGAACATTCGCTTAAATAAGGTCGATCAATCAGCATTCGCTTGTTTAAGCATTCGCTGATCTAATATAGACCCCTTTTTCGTATGCTGTAACCTCCTGGCTCCCCTAATATTGGCTGAGGGTGAAGGGGACAAGGTTGCAACCCACTGTACTCTGCCATTTTTAGACCAATCATAGAGTATGATGTTCCCTTCACTATGTACCTGACCAGGCATAAACAGCAACTAGATCAACCTCAGACGTCCCTTACAAAAAATGGTGTAACAAACCTGCCTTATACAATGTGCCTTAAAGTCCTTTTCCTCTACTTAGTCTCCTATAGACTGATGAGGGGTGATCTATGTCTGGCTTACAAGACATCCTTCAACCCCACACTTTCGAATCTCCTGCATATTTGCAAGTCAAACAGTACCAGAAATACAAAGTCTAAGGACTTGAATTTTGTCTGTGACTTAAACAGAGCATGTTAGAGAGACAGATATGTGCATCAGAGGCTGCCCTCCTATGGAAAAGGCTTCCCATCCATGTGAAGCTGAGTTTGTCTGTTACCCAATTTAAGTAAAACCTAGACCAGTGGATGGGAAATAGGACATTTACACCAGGCCTTGCCCCCATATCTCTTATGGACATAGGTAGCTTATAAATGCCTGACCCTCCATGTCCTGTTTGGATACAGGATGTCAGCATTCTTTCTGGAAACCATGTCTAAGCTTAGAAAGGCCCCCTGGATCATTAGCCTAGTAACAAACAAAGAACCTATGAAACTCATCAATCACATTTGAATGAGTTGTAGTTTGTCAATTGCACTGTGTCATGAAGAAGCATTGCTGGTGCTGTTTTTATTACAATACTGACAGTGATTCATATTTGTTTTTTGTATATTCATTATTCTCTGTCACTGGGCAACCATGCAGTTCATATACATAAGAAAGTGGAGGGTGGGAAGTCCCCCACAGGAAGGTGCAGGGGGTTTACCCTTCCACAAAAAAGTACTTTTTTACTAAAAAGTAAGTAAAAGCCAACACCAAAGGACTCTGTCTAACTAAGTTTGCAGATGGCTGCAAGCTAGGAAGACTCATTGAATCCTCAAATGACTTAGCTATCCTGCAGGAGTGTTTGTTCCAAACCAATAGCCTATGCCAGAAATATTGGACTGAAACTAAATGCCAAAAAATGCATTATTGTAGCCTTTGGGAAGTCACCTACCCAAGGTCACTACCACATTGACAATACACCCCTAAGAGTTCACTCAATTGTTTGGGATGTGGAAACTTATGTGGACAGTGACCTACCTGTTTCCAACTTGTCTCCATTGTTGTAAAAACGTCCTTCTATACAGTTTATAAGCAAAGGGATTGAGTCTAGATCTAGGGATGTCATTGTCTCCCTTTACTCAGCCCTCATTATGCCAGTCATTGAGTAAAATGCTCCATTTGGCATGTATCTGTCCAGACCCATGCAACAACTGAAATGCTCACAAAAATACCCTGCTAAAAGGATACAAGGTATAAACAACATGTCCTATATGGAACAAAAGCTCTTTCACTATTCACAGTATCCTATAGACTGCTAAGAGGTGACCAGCGTTTGGCACACAAAATATAACCAACCCAATACTGATGGATTTACTGCACATCAACAAGTCAAATGGCATCAGAAATACTCAGTCTAGGGATCTAAACCTCTTCTGCAACATCAACAGAATGGTTTGGAGGAACAGGTATATCTCGCACTATAGATTTCATAGGTTCATAGATTAGTACTAGGCTAACTGCCCTTGGGGGTCATTTTAAGCCTAGCCAGTTACCCCATGTGAGAATCAAACCCTGCATTTTGTGTTTGTAAGGTAAACACCTTAACCATTATGCCAACCTCCTACTACTCTGGAAAAAACTCCCCAGCAACATAAAACAAAGTTTAGCCCTGTCCCTATTTCAGTATAACTTGGATTTATGGATGGGAAACATTAAATTTACCCCTGGACTGTTCCTTGTACTACTAATGACCAAAGGCAGCTCCTAAATGTTTATTCCATGCATGGGACCCCTTAAATTAGCTATAGTATGATCCCAGTTATTCTTATCAGGGGTAATATATACTTGGTTAAAAACACAAAAGTAAAATCTAGCGAAGTCACTGTGTGATACCTTAAACCTCTTGTATCAGAGGCAACATGGGATATATGCAAATTACCCCTTAAGGATATCAGGTGCTTCAGCTAAATGGCTATTCTAAATGTCCATGACTTTTTCTTTTACTTTTAAATCTATTTATGGACAATTTCAGGCCAATAAAGTCAAACCCCCCTAGCTGTGGACATGCATGTTTCGGCCTTTTTACGGCATCATCAGTGCAGCATAAGAGGACACAGGGTTGTCGTACCCAACTGATATCCATAAACATTAGGGTATCTACAAAATACCCCAACTAACAAGGTAAAACAATGAGTAAAAAGGTCACACAGGAAAACAAACTGGTTAAAAATACAAAAAAGAAGAATCTAGCAAAGCTAGACTTTCCACTGTGATATCTTAAACCTCTTGTATTAGAGGCAACATGGGATATATGCAAATTACCCCTTAAGGATGTCAGGTCTTTCAGCTAAATGGCTATTCTGAATGTTCATGACTTTTTCTTTTACTTTTATTTTAAGTCTATTTATGGACAATTTCAGGCCAATAAAGCCAAACCCCTCTGTCTGTGGACATGCATGTTTCTGCCTTCTTATGGCAGCATCAGCACAGCATAAGTGGAAGTCATTTAGCTGAAATACCTGATATCCTTAAGAGCTAATTTGCATATATCCCATGTTGCCTCTGATACAAGAGGTTTAAGGTATTACACAGTGAAAAGTCTAGCTTTGCTAGATTTTTCTTTTTGTGTTTTTAACCAGTTTGTTTTCCTGGGTGATATATAATTATTAACCATAGGATAGGTAAGGCCAAGGATAGGTTAATTAGATAACAAAAAGGGAAGGTTGTTAGGAATAAAATGGCCTACAAGAGCAGGTAGCCTAGAACCTACTTATGGACATAAGCAGGAATACAGTAAGCCTATCTTCTCAAATGTAAATTTTCAATTATTTTTCTGATACATAAAAATGAGCAGTCACTTAAAAATGGTTCAAAGCCATGGAAAGCATCCCAGCTGTGCAGGACTACAATGCCACCCATGTGCAGACTGCAAACTAAGCAGGAAAGAACCAAAAGAGGAGGTGTATCCAACTTCATAAAGGATAAGTACACCTTGAGATTGGTCAAACAGTATAACTCTCTCAAGCTTCTCCATATCCAGTTAACCATAGGCAAAATCCCCTACCACATCATCACTAACTACAGATCCCCCACCATGAACCAGGAAAAGTATACCACATACCTGGAGTTACTGGAGTCACTTACCACGCAGCCCAACACCTTACTCATGGGTGATTTTAACTATCCTACCATTGACTGGGGAACATACACAGCCAGAAATATGCAGGCTCAGAGGTTCATGGACTTTTTGAAGGTTAATACACTGGAACAGCTGGTTAACACACCTATGAGAGGCTTAAATCTCCAGGACATATTACTCACTAACATGGGGAGCACTGCACCTACCATGTCCTGCTTGGTAAGATTGGGTCATAAATCACTCTCTTTTGAAATGATTATAGGGCCAGATACCCCATTAAGAAATTTTCCAAAACAATTACCTCCTACTAAGTGATAGTATAAGAAATTCCAAAGCTCTCTCTAACCCAGAAAACATGGACTCCTAGGAAGAGATGTACACCAATACCCTGTATAACCAGTTAAGCAGTTGTATAGAACTGGCTGTACCAGACTGGATTAAAACCAGAACTTGCCAGAAAAACAAGCCACCCTGGTAGACCCCTGGAATAAACAGGCTATACAACAAAAGAAAGAAACTGCTGTCCAAACATAAGTGGGAACTAGCTCAGCAGATGAAGAAATCTTGCACTAGTCTAAACAAACAAATTAAAGATCTTGTCAAGTTCTGCAAAGCAAATTACAAAGCAAAATTAGCCTCCCTAGCTAAGTAAAATTACAAGGCATTTTTAAACTACATCTGTAATCAGTAGAGCTGGTTGTGGGTAGCACCACCCATACTCAACCAGAGGAAATAGCCAACCTGCTAGCTGACAGATTTGGATCAAGATACACCCCCCTGTCCCCACAGATCATTCCCCAAAGTATACTTGCCCCTATTCTTCTGCCTGTTATCCTAAAAGAGTAAGTCACCTTTGTGCTCTCTAAGGCCAAAAGCACAGCATCAATGGGACTAGACAACATCCAAGTTTGACTTTTAAACAACTTAAAACATGATCTAGCAGGCCCACTTGTATCCCTATTTAACCATAGCTTTCAATTAGGAAATGTTCCAGTAAAATGGAGGACAGCAACAGTCATCCCTCTGCACAACAAGGGACCGTCAACTGATCCAAGAAATTATAAACCTATAAGCCTGACTAGACTTATCTGCAAGGCCATGGAAAGAATCATTATGGTCCTATAAAAGTAGAATTGATCATTGAAATTGCTACATCCATTGACTATAGTGTCTTATGTACAGAGAGACACAAAGTCATAAAACACCAGCATTTGTAGGCAGAAATGAGGGCAATGTGGAAGAAAGATACCTAGACAGTTCTAGTAGTATAACGGGTCTTATAAAAAAGAATTTACAATCATACTTAAATATGTTACAGATACATGTAACTCTGTATGAATTGTAGAAGAAGTCATTACTGGGCACTTTGCGGGTGCTGCGAAGAGCACTTCTGGCTAACATCAAAGACTGAAACAATATTAATTTCATGAACTTTAATCATACTTTGACTTAGGAATGGGGTCCATTCCTGTCATGGTATTAGAAACTCAAAAGACTTGGAGAAATGAAAAAATTGAAACAACATTATCAACAAGGACATAGGTAATCTCCAAACTCTGGACCCAACCCAGTGCAGATTCATTAAGGGTAGTTTATGTCTGTTAAACCTTGTTGTCTTCTTCAACAAGGTAACCAAGGCCATGGACAAGGGAAAGACTGTGCATACCACCTACCTTGACCTAGCCAAGACATTTGACACAATCCTCCCGCAGGTATTATAGAGACACTGTCTCAATTGGGAATTAAACCCCGCATCACCAGGTGGGTAGCCAAATGGTTCACCAACAGGACACATACTGTCAGAGTGGGTGATGTCACCTCTACCAAAAGGCCAGCCACCAGTGGTGAACCACAGGGTTCTGTGCTGGGCCCTTTACTGTTCAGAATTTATTTCTCAGAAGTCCAGGCAAATGCAGACAGCTTGTGGCTGATTAAGTTCACTGACAACTGCAAAGTGGGAGCAATTGAGTCCCCAAACAATACTACTATATTGGAGAAAGGATTAAGGCAGACAAATGATTGGTGTCAAAGCCATAGATTGAAACTAAATGCAAAAAAAAAAAAATGCATAATTATTCTATTTGGGAAAGCTAACACCCCTCCTAATTACAATATAGGCAGCACTCCCTAAGAGAAGACCCAGTGGTACGTGATCTGGGTACTCAGGTTGATAGCAATCTGATCTTCAACCACCACATGTCCACAGTGGTGAGGAAGTCCTTCTATGTGGCACATATCATAAGTAAAGGCATGGCATCCAGATCAAATGATGTTATAACTCCATTGTACTTGGCCCTCATCAGACCAGTAATCGAAAACAAGGTATCCTTTTGCATATACCTCACCATACACCTGCAACAGCTGGAGAAACCCCCGAGGTTTTTCACAAAGAAAACATAGGGCACACAAAACAAGTCCTACACAGAAAGATTGAAAGCCCTATCACTGTATTCAGGCTCCTACAGGCTACTAATGGGTGGTCTGTACCAGGCTTACAGTCCAGACTCTGACCCAGACCTGATGGAAATGTTAGACATTCATAAATCAAAGTGCATGAGGGTTACTCGCTCCAGAGATCTTACTCTAGCTTCTGACATGAACAAATCATGTTGTAGAGATAGATGCATCTCTCAGAGATTACCCCTTCTCTGGAACAAGCTTCCCGTTCACATGAAGCAGAGCCCCACCCTGACCATCTTCAAGCACAACCTACATCAATGGATTAGGTAATCATAAATTCACTCCTTCATGGACAGAGGCAGCTGGTATTAATTACCATACCATAGGCTCATACCTCTGTGAACTTCATTCACCTGGCTATTGGTAATTCGGAAACTCAGGATACATATAGTTAGACCTGTGAAGGCTCTTGGGCCATTAGCCTAGTAACCTCATATGAACCTATGAACTAAAAAACATTGCTGGGTTGGTGTATTATTAATGTTTCCACAAGTGAAGGAGATTTCAGTTCCAGAACCAGTAAGTGAGAGGATAAATGAGACATTCAAGAAAATTGTATGTGTAATGAGGGGTGTGAATTTGTAAGGAAGAATAAAAGAAAAAAATAAGAGTACCAGTAACTGAAGATTAGTTTTGCAAAATACCTTATACTGGAAACTTTTTCCTAACTTGTTCATTCATTTCAAGTGATATGGGGAATTCAGTGCCTGCCCATTACCTAATCAGTTGATTCATTCCCCTGCCAGTGATAGCAGTGAGGCAGTAGATCCACAGAAACACTATAGTGCAGGAATGGGACTTTATCTCTTATATCGTACTATCTGTCACGTGTCTGCATACAATGTACAGCAAGGAAGCGCAATGTCCTTACTAATGCCATGTTAACAAGCACTGCAACCTGCAATCCATGGCCACCATCAGTGTCATGTCAGGCAAACAATCTGGATCCACCCCAGAAGACAAAAGACTGCATCTGGTCATCTGGTCCCCTCCACTTCCCTGCCTCCTAAGTTCATTGGCCTTCTATATGATATACTAACTAAAGAACAGAATTTGTATTAAGTGATGCATACATTGATAAAAATGATGCATTTTATGTTGAGCAGAAGGAAGAAAAACTTAAAGTGTGTTACACAAACTGACAACACCAGCAAGATCAGCAGCTACGATATTTTGCAAACATAGCCACAATTTTGTAGAATGATTTATCACCTAAGCAGCTGGCGACAGCTGAATAAGGATTTTGTTGAACACTTAGATGACTCAGTGGGAGATAGATTTGCATGCAGACTAAGAAGTCTATAAGCAAAAGTACTTACTTTAAGAAGTGGGTTGAATTTCACAAAAGCTGTGGAAATATTAGCAGTAATGGAAACAAGAAAAAAATATACAGAAATAAATGAAGTGAAACAATAAATGAGTTTTTCATAAACTGATGTATAGCCATGCCAGATTACCAAAATACATATAAAATACATATCAAATCTAACACAAATTAACATAATCTGGATGAGTTTGAGTGTGAGAATAAAGATTGCATCATATACAAAACAATGCATATATTCAAATAGCTTGTCATGCTGAAGACACAAGTAAACTAAAATTGGTACAGAAGTAAAAGCAAACCATAAGAAGGTGCACAGACTTAGAGAAAACAGTGTTGATTAGGAAAGTAATGGAACTATATTTCCAGAAATAAATTGTTTTCTGAAATAACATGAGCAATCACATAACAGAATAGAAAATATAAAGGATATATAAAACAGCCTCAGTGATTCAGAAGTTATCGAATGTAGCATATCAACTATTCAGCTGGTAAATGTACGACTCACTGAATGCCAGCACATAAACTTACATACTCAAAATTATTACAGCAGCCTGAAGTTAAAAGTAAGGTAAACTGAGTTGCATGGGCTTTACACAACACATTACCTTATTAATCTAGAAATGTTAAGGAAAGCATAATTTAAAGTACTGTCATTCCATTATTCACTCACACTTTCCAGCTTTAGACTTTAAATACTGTAACCGTTGAACTCCAAATTGCTGAATTCTGCATTGCTCAAAAACACAAATAATGTAAACAGCAGTCATTACATTTATGTTACAGTTGCAGAACAATGTTGAAATATTTGAATGTGGAAAGTGCAACCATACGTCTATAAAGGTCTTTTTGGAGAAAAGTATAAAGCAGGTATCCTCTTCTCTCAGGTTTATTGCAAACATTCAACTGGACAGAATGTTTCTGGCAAAACTTCCACCTTAATTGGACAGGACTGACAAAGAACTCATTGCAGTAGGATGAAACATGGATCAGGAAGAATCTGTAGCTACATTAAATCAGCAAATGTAGTATTTTTGAGTGGACTAGAATCCCTTTTTTCCCCCAAGACTTTGTGACATTTATGTTGGCCATTTGTAGGTTCATAGGTAATTATTAGGCAATCAGCCTACAGACCATTACAAGCCTAACTAATAAACCTACTTTCAGCTGGCATTTGCTTAACAATGTAGATGTATGATAGGGCTACTTACGGTTAAAACAGGAAGATGTTATCAGTCAGACTGCTTTCCTGAATACCAACTGTGGGGGTACCTTATGAGACTTGTTATAGTAACACTACAACAGATAATATGTGCTATAAGAGTAGCAGCACTCAAATGGTTTGTTTTGGGAAATGACACACGTCTGTCAATCCGTTTGTCTTAATCCATTGAGAAAGGTTCATAAGACAACACATTTTCTAGGATGCAGCTTACTCCACTTTCCAAGGGGAGCTAGTTTTATTTCTTTTGGTACTTAATGGTTTATCCATAAACACATTGGTAAAATATAAAAAAATCAATACTGTCATATGCATCATGGTGAGCAAAATAGTTGTGCTCTAGCATTTAAAGAAGTCAGCCTGAGCATGGCCAAGTAAGCTGCCTTTAGCCTGACTGGCAGTAAGTTGGACAGTGTTACATTTTGTCAAATGTAGAAAATTTACAAGAGAAAAACTACAAAAAGTATCTTGGCAATACAAGTAAATCTCTAGCCAATCGAATATGCTTATCCTTCCCTAAAAGAAAACTTCTTTCCTGTTGTCACAGGTTTTTTAACAGCATTTTCATTTCACAGACATCATCCTTTCAGACAATGCAGCCACACAGTTGCCCCTGACCTGACAAAGAAATTCCACCTCATGTGTATAAAGTATCTATTGTGTATTTTTGCTAAAGCATACATGCAAATGTGTGCATACTTTCCCAGCAAGAAGAGATACTGCAGTATGTAAAAGATATGTGTAAATCTCTGTGTGTGTGTATGTATATATATATATATATATATATATATAAACCATCGAATTAACACTACGTCGAGTCTCACATCATCGAGACTACAACGTCGTAAACCCAAACCAACGAAAAGTAAAACCATTGAGTTGCAAACCGTCGAAACAAACTGCATAACATCACGAATTGAAAATGAGAAGGTATGTACTTTGAAATAATAAAAAAAATATTTAGAAAAAAAAAAAAAAAAAAAAAAGAAGGTATGTACGAATATACACTATGTAGCAAACATATATGGAACTCTGACAGTATATCTACATGTATACCTTAAACTCGATGGTATGTATCTCAATGATTTCAATTTTCGTTGAAGTCGATGCTATGACTCTCGATGATTTTAGTTTTCGTTGGTTTCAGTTTACGACGTTGTAGTCTCGATGATGTGACACTTGACGTAGTGTTAATTTGATGGTTTCAAGTGAACCATATATATATATATATATATATATATATATATATATATATATATATAGATAGATACATATTTATATATATATATATATATATATATATATATATATATATATGTATATATATATATATATATATATATATAAATATATGTATATGGGTCTACTTGATAGGGCCGAAATTTCAAAATGTCGACTTTCATATGGCCGAGACCATATGATCGACATTTGAAATCTCAACCATACAAGTAAAACACAA